>NC_057803.1:315067150-315076673 GCF_018294505.1 Triticum aestivum
CTTCACCGCCATCGCCCCCAGACCTCGTCGCTCATCCCCGGCATCCTCCCCGACGCGCGTCCGCGAGCCTCGCCGCCCCGAACGCATTCAAAGGGGGTGAGGAACCCGACCCCCTTCGCCCCCATCTCTCCTCGGGTCGTCGTGCCCGTTGTGCGTTTCGGCTGCGTCCCGCTCGCGCACCCCGCCCAAGTTCGCCGCACGCCGGCCCCCTGCCCTATCGACGCCCTTGCCCTCCTACTGCACTACTGCTGCCGCATGTGGCCTCTGCCCCTCCGCATGTTCCTCCCCGGCTGCTGCTCCCCCCTGCGCTGGCCGCATCAAGCCGCCACTCCCTGGGCGCGCCGCTGCCACCGGCGACCGCAGTAGCCCACGCGCGCCTTCCCACACCCTGGCTGCGCGCCCGCGCCTCCCATCGCCGCACTCTCCCTCTCGCCATGCAGCGTTGCTGCTGCCACCCCTGCCCCGCGGCGCTGAACCCCAACGGGCCCGCCTGCGCGCCGCCCCTCGGCCACTGGAGTCGGCCTGCCGGTGAGCCCACCGGCAGCCACGGCCTCGCCCCGCAGCCGGGCAGGCTATGGCCCCGTCCAGCGCCCATACCCGCCGCGGATGGGCTCTGTGCCTATGACGACGGGGCCCCATGCCCCTGGAACGTTAAAAAAGAGATAAAACAAAATAAAAAAATACATAATTTAAGTTAATTAACATAATTAGCTAGGTTAATTAAAATTTTAGTCTAGTTAGGTCAATGACAGACGGGCCCCACCGCCCTGTTTGACCAGTCAACGGTCAGTGTTGACCGCTGATGTCACGCTGACGCAAATACTGTATTTCCTGGATTATTTTAATTAATAATAATTCTAGAAATTGTTTAAAACTTTGCAAATTCATATTAAATAATTTGTAACTCGGATGAAAATACTTTATACATGAAAGTTGCTTAGAAAGACGAGATGAATCCGAATACGCAGTCCGTTCGTCTACCACACATCCCTATCATAGCGAACATGCAACCTTCCCCCTCTAATTCGTTTGTCCAAAAATGTCGAACACCGAGGATACTTCCCCTCATGTTTCCCCCTTTCACCGGCATCGCCTAGTACTGCATTAGGGCACACCTAGCACCGCTTGATGTCATATCGTGCACCTGTGTTGCACTTGTGTGCTTTCTATTTACTGTTTCTTCCCCCTCCTCTCCCTTGTAGACCCCAAGACCGCTGTTGATGCCAGTATGATCGCCCACGTCGACGATGACCCTTCTTACTTTTCAGCAGAGCTTCCAGGCAAGCAAACCCCCTTGATCATTCTGATATCGCCCATTCCATTCTCTCTCATGCTTGCGTTAGATTTTGTTACTATACTTGATTGCTCCTATTCTGATGCATAGCCTACTTTTGTAACCTGCTCATTGTACCTTACCTGCTTATCCAAAACTCCTTAGTATAGGTTGGTTATTGATCCATAAGTGACCACACCTTGTCCCTGTTGCCTTGGCTTGATGACCGGTGACTCGATCAATGTGATCGACGTTCAGAGCCCGACACATCACATCACACCCCCTTTGTTGCTCGACTCTGTAGAGCTACTATCGAGTGCCGAGGGTGATACCTCGTAACGCAATCCGGATGATAACTCTATAGTGTAGATATTCGGTCGTGGTCATCGAGGGTGATTCCACCTTCGCCACTCCCGTTATGACTCTGTTGTGCAACACCTCAAGTGTGAACCTCGAGGGTGATTCCTCCTAAGTTCAGCTTGATGATTACATCGAGTGGATTCCAGCGAGGGTGATTCCTCGGGATTCCACCTGGATGATACATGCACACCGTTAGCTTTACCTATAGCCGCCATGCACTATTACTACGGGACTGAAGGGACAAGTGGTGGTGGACCTAAGTTCCTGACAGTCTCTAGTTAGTCGGGTCGGCCCTGAGGGGTACCTACGAGTTAATGTGAAAGTTAGGCAGGCCCAAAGAGCACCCGCGAGATAATTACGAGGCACGACCGGGCAGGTAGACCGCCCTAGAGAGAGAGGGTTGGTTCTGGCCCTTGCCGTATTTCCTCGAGGTGGGGCGACGGGGTCACATTATCGTGAGTCTCTTCTCATCTCTACGAGCTCCAAATACACTAAGGGTTTGGGTATCTGTTCTGAGTTAGCCACTGGCCTTTATGCACTAACCACCACGCGGGAACAGATATGGGCACTCGGCGTCGTAGTATTAGTTGAAGATTTGTCAGACGTCCAGTTTAGCATTGTGGCTGGGCCAGATCGCGCCATCAAGGCAGAGGTGGTGCTTGTATTCCCCTGCACACAACGACCCGGAGTGCAAACGGCCATGGGCCAAGACCCCTGAGTGCTTAGGATGTAGACCGGCGGGGACCTCTCTTCTAAGCCTAGGTAGGATTGTGACGTGTTGATCTTCCGAGGCCGGGCTTGGACCCAAGAAAGTGTGTCCGACCAGAGTAATCAAGCGTGTTGGGTAATGTGGTTCGCCCATGCAGGGAAGTTATCTATTCAAATAGCCATGTCCTTGGTAATGGACGCTCGGAATGGTATCCTGATCTATTACAACTAGAAATGGATACTTGAGATATGAGATGGATATGTTGGCTCCGGGATTGCTTTCTCGCAGGGAGTCGAGGAAGGATCTCGGGGCGTTAATGCCACAACATGTTTGTTAATTATAAAATGTTATTCTGTACTCTTTTGAATGCTGCAAGATACTTGAAGATGCTAGTCTTCAATAGGCTAGGCATTCCCCTCTATTCTGGCAATTTCCAGTTCACTCCATAGTTACAACCCTTCCATTTGATACCAATGCATACTTAGTATAGATTTGATGCTTGTGAGTACTTTGGATGAGTACTCACGGTTGCTTTGCTACCCCTTTTCCCCTTCTTCTTCCTTCTTTCTAGTTGTTGTGACCAGATGGTGGATCCCAAGAGCCAGATGCCACCACCGACGGATACTACTACCCCGACAGAGCCTACTGCCACTTGGAGACCGCCGACAACTAGAGGTAGTTAGGAGGTCCCTGGCAGGAGTCCTTGCCTCTTCAATCATTGTTGCTTTTGTGTTTGCCTTCTGAAGGCAGTCTCATCTAACTTATGTTTGTACTCAGATATTGTTGCTTCCGCTGACTCTTGTGTATTGAGCTATGTACTCGAACCCTCGAGGCCCCTGGCTTGTAATATAAAGTTCATATTATTTTAATTCGTGTCTAGAGTTATGTTGTGATATCTTTCCATGAGTCCCTGATCTTGATCGTACACATTTGCGTGTATGATTAGTGTATGGTCGAACTGAGGGCTTCACACTATGGCATGGGAGGACCGTGAGGCATGGGAGCGCCTCGAGGTCGAGGCCACCGATGAGGCCTACATGCAAGAGCTCCGCTGCCAGCACCCAGAGCTCATGGAGGCGGAGCAGATGATCTTTGCTGATGTGGAGGGGGGGTGAGATTATTGTGCTCTCCTCCGATGACGAGGCCAAAGGTGGCCAGGACGGCACCGCGGAGGGCATCGAGGTGGCCGAGGACGAGGAGATTGACGTTGACAAGTGGAGGAGTGTCTTCCCCAATGACCCCAACGACAGCACCGGCCCAGACCCAGCTCGAGGCACACCGTACCTGACGAGGAAGGATTGGCTTGACCTTCACTTCGACCTAAAGTAGTTTAGTTTAGTTTAAATTTTTGTTTTATGTCCAGTTATGCAAAATTATCTTTGTTTATGTTTGAATGCATGCTACTTTCGGTTGAACCTGCTTTGAACTTTATCAAATTGAAGTTTACAACGTTAAGTTTAGGGATCAACTAGAAACGACCAAAAATTGCTGGAGTATATATACTCCACTAAGGATTTTAGTCAGCTAACTTTTAGGGGATCGGCTAGAGATGGCCTTATGCCTTGTTTATTTCAGTTATTCACAATGTGATGCTCTATATGTGCAACTATTTGCTGTGCAATTCAATTTCATCAATAACAATTTCAATGATACCACTATAAATTACGATATTTTGTTGTTGTTAAGGATGTTGTAGTTAACACGTCTTTTCATTTTTTTAACAATAACTGGTGTACTTTAGACCTGCACAATACCAGTTTGAATGACTATATTTCCTTGTTTTTAAATGTTATGCATGTTACAGTTAACACACATTTCCACTTCTTGTTTTGCTTAACTAGCATGCTTAAGCCTGCACACTGAAGCTATCATTTGTAGATTATGTTGTCTACCATGGATATATTTGGTTGATGCCTAGCATGTTGTGCTTAACATGCCTTTATATGTACTCATACATCTAAATGCATCTACCGCCCCTTAGTGATTTTGGTGTATTGAAGACTTATAGGTTATGGGACTAATGTGTTTGTGAGTGTACACATGTCTTATAAGTCTCTGCGGAGTTTGATATATCCGAAGAAAGTCGACCCCTAAAAATGAATTTCTTCATCTAAAGACTTATGTTTTCTTGAAGACTTTGAAAATGAGGAAATTGGTGTGACCTTGAAGATATTGATATTGATGCGAGGACTATGAAGCGTGAAGACTTTTGTTTTCGTAGTTTCATTTTCCTTTCTTCAGTCATAGGAAACACCGTACTGTTAAAGGGGGTCGAGGTAATACTAAGGAGAAAAGTGATGCTCATCTCAAAGCCTACACATACCCAATACTTCGAGTGAAGCCTTTGGAAATCTCTAGCAGTTCAGTCAAGTTCTTCAGTGATTGAGATGAAGTTCTTCTGGTCTCTGAGGAATTTATTCTGACTAAGGAGTTAGGAATTCACGAGTGTGAATTGCCTACAGTGAAGACCATGATAGCCCTGAGGAATTTGAGAGCTCAAATTTTTGACAGTTGGTGTGCTTCGCGCCAGCTATCCCAAATATCTTATCCACATAACAGTCATATCATTAGGGACATTTATGTCTTATCATATCAAGCTGCTCCCCGGCTATAAATAGCTGCCCCCCTCAACCAATAACTGGTTGGCTGCTCCGAGAGAAACTAACACTTGTCATTTAGAGCGTCCCATCCTCCGAGGACTTTGAGAGAAAATCATCAGTGAGGAAAAACCCAAAATCCCAACACCTACAACCCAAAGTGATTGAGCATCACTGAAGAGATTGTTCATGTGTGGAACCGATGCTTGTTACCTTCGAAGACCATGCATCTTCTAGATGGTTAGGCGTCATGGTCTATAGCATCCAAGAGGAATTGTGGATCGCCGAGTGGCCAAATCTGTGAAGGTTTGGAAGTCACCTTGAAGACTTACCACAAGTGATTGGGCGAGGTTTGTTTGACCTTAGCTCAAGGAGAATACGACAAGGATTATGTGTCCTTTGATTTAAACCAATAAAATGCCCGTGCGTTGCCACGGGAAAGGAATCGATAGATAATTACATTACATGTATAATAAAAATGGAACATTGGTTTCTAAAATTCTTGCTCATCCATTATTGTGAAAAAAATCTCTTCTTGTAAAGCCAATATTTAAGGTCAACAAGACTTCATTAAGATTTTCACTTCTGAACTAGCCGTAATTATTACCAGTAGAAGCTTTGGTGTTAACTTCAGCCAAAAATAAAATATATGATCAGATGTGAGCTTATTTTCACCGGCAATTGTTATGAAGCTACGTCGCTCGCTGATGCTAGTCTTTTGTAATCGATGGGCGGTCTTCCTCGCTCCGGTGACTCTTCGGGATAAAGTGCAACCTTATGTGGCGATGGATCTGTCCGGTCGCCTCTTTCTTCCAACTAGGGCTATGCCAGCAAGGAGCCCTCGTTTCTTCTATTTGGGGGTTATGTATGGCCTAGAGCCATACTGCCATAGCAACCTTGTTGTCTCAAGTGGCTCATCCCTGGCGACGGCAGGAGCAACCTACACGGACACAAGGACCTGATCATGTTTTTATCTCTCGGTCTAAGGTCCTTTACATAATAGTCTAGGGACTTGTTATGTATTTTTCTTGTTTCGTTAGGGCCTAGATGTCATATGTGATGTATCATGTTATTACGATGATAATAAAGCTGCAGGATCCCTCCCTCTCTTAAAAAAACTCTGGTAATAATGCCTCGAAATAAATAATGTTTTCACTTGTGTACTCTGCATATATATGATTAATTTATTGAACTGCACCTATTTGGTCGTTAACCTACTGCTTCTTCGCGGTTACTGGAGTGTGTATGTGCATCTAGTGCCCCTTAGTGAGTTTGGAGTATTAAAGACTTACATGTTAAGGGACTAATGTGTTTGTGAGTGTACACATGTTCTATAAGTCTATGAGGAGTTTGATATTTACGAAGAAATTCGACCCCTAAACATGAATGTCTTCAGTTGAAGACTTTGGTTTTCTTGAAGACTTTGAAAATGAGGAAATTGGTATGACCTTGAAGACTTCGATATTGATGTGAGGGTTATGAAGCGTGAAGACTTTTGTTTTCGTAGTTTCATTTTCTCTTTCTTGAGTCATAGGAAACACCGTACTGTTAAAGGGGTCGAGGTAAAACTAAGGAAAAGTTTTGAAGTGATGCTTATCACAAATCCTACACCTACCCAATCCTTTCGAGTGAAGCCATTGGAAATCTCATATAGTTCAGTCAATTTCTTCAGTGACAGAGATGAAGATCTTCTGGTCTCTCAGGAATTTGTTCTGACTGAGCAGTTAGGTATTCGCCAGTGCGGATTGCCTACAAGTGAGGAACATGATAGCCTTGAGGAATTTGAGAGCTCAAATTTCCGACCGTTGATGTCACTACAAAGAAAGACACATCCATGGCATTTTGGGCCGAGCAAATTTTTTCTGTCATGCTTATGACACTTCAATGATGACAATTATGACAAAACTTGGTATCATCATAGATGTGGTGGGCTCCTACTTCCATGACAAAAAATTGGCTTTTTGTCGTGGGCGGGCCAGAGACGCAGCTGCATGACATTCTTTGGGCCGTCCATGACGGAAAAACCGTGGTAGAAGCGAGGGCGAGGAAAATATCGGGGAGTTCCTGGTTACAGTGGGTGGTCGAGGCCGAGTGATGCATGGAGGGATTGTGTGTTTCTCTCGTACACGTACGCACATGGGTGCGAGGCGTTGGGCTCTAAGAGAACCCGAGCGATGAGTTCGCCTACTGAACCCGAGAAATTGCACTGCAGGCTACGCATTATTGAACCCGAGCGATCGATCTGGCTATTAACTAGACCCGATCGAGCGATTTCTTCGCTACTGCTGCTAACTGAAGCCGATCGAACCTACTGCCTCTTGATGGATAGTGAGCGTTGTTCGGGGTTGGATGAACAGGACCTCGTGGTAGTAGGGACCATTGTCGCTGTATGAACATGACACTGATCGAGCCGGTTGGGGGTGGACGAACATGACCCTGTGGAGGGCTGGATGAACAGCAGCCGGTGGAGGGCTAGTTGAACAGTAGCCGGTGGAGGGCTGGATGAATAGTAGCCTGTGGAGGGGTGGTTGAACAGGACCCCGTGGAGAGGGCTGGTTGAATAGTAGCCGGTGGAGGCTGGATGAACAGGAGCCCGTGGATGAACAGTAGTTGGTGGAGGCAGGAGGGAGACGCTGTGGATGAGAAGTCGTAGGTGGAGGCTGGAGGAGGTCGACAGTGGATGAACAATATCCCGTGGAGGCTGGAGCAAGGCAGTAGACGGTGGATGAACAGTAGCCCGTGGAGTCATGTTTTGCGGTACGCCACACCCCTCCCAATGAACAGGACCCCCATTTCGACCGTAGGAGGTCGAAGAGAAGTTCGTTTCCTCCATTTTGCGGTACACCACACCCCTCACGATCAACAAGACCCCATTTCGACTCTACGAGGTCGAAGAGAAGTCTGTTTCATCCATTTTGCGATACGCCAGACCCCTCCCGGTGAACTGGATCCCGTTTCGACCATAGTCGGTCGCACACAAGGTCGTTTCCTCTATTCCGTGGTATGACAAGCCTTGTTTCGGCTGTTCCGTCCAAGCCGGTTGGCTCCCGATGAACATGATGCATTCTGTTGCCTCCCGGTGAACACAAAGCAGTTTCTCCGTTCTGACCCAGCCGGTTGGTTGCCGATGAACAGGACACCGTCGCTGCTCTCTGCTCCCTCTCCATGTACACGAGCCCTGGCCGTACATATGCACGAGTAGGCGTTGGAGATCCCGCCCGTATGTACGTATGTGGCCGTATTTACTTTCTTCCACCCTGGTTGTACGTACGTGTACACTATATTGACGGGAGTGTGTGACATGCTACGCCCACGTCTCTACTATGTCACGTGCCCTTCCTTACTCGGCCATGGTTCATCGCTGTAGCCTGCAGATAGACCGATCGACCAGTATGTACGTACATGTTTGATACTAGACAAACAACCCTATGTACGGTTGGACCGAGTGGGTCCCAGCTGCCAGGGAGGTAAGGAGGCACTTCCTTGCGTGTGAAGATATAGCTGATGGGTCCCAACTGTCAGGGGGAGAATCATATTTTTTGCCCATAATATGGACGCACTTCCTTGCATGCAAAGATGTAGCTGGTGGGTCCCAGCAGTTAGGGGGAGAATTTTTTCGCGAAATACAGTGGCCCATCCGGTGGGTCCCTGTTGTCAAGTGGAGGAATCTTTATTCTGCGCGTAATAAGGAGGCACTTCCTTGATGCGGCCATGGACCCAACTGTGAGCCTCTCCACGTAAAGCACTCTTCCGATGGAAGTCGTTCCTTGACCACATTGACCACGCCGCGCCGAGAGCACCAAGATAGTGGACGATGGCGAGGCCTAGGAAGGGGACACCGCATTGCCGGGGAAGACGCGGTAGTGGATGCCCACGCGAAGAGGAGTATGAGGGTTGATGTAACACCCCGGATGTAACTTTCCCTTTTTGTACTCCAACTCTTGCCGTTTTCGGCGTTAAGTTAATTTATTTTCTCGGGTTCGGGTCTTTGTCTCCGGGTGTTGTTGTCGTTGTCATGCATCTCATATCATGTCATCATGTGCATTGCATTTACATACGTGTTCATCTCATGCATTCGAGCATTTTCCCCGTTGTACGTTTTGCATTCCGGCGCTTCGTTCTCCTCCGGTGGTATTTTCTAGCTTTCTTTCATGTGTGGGGATTAAACATTTCCGGATTGGATCGAGACTTGCCAAGCAGCCTTGGTTTACTACCGGTAGACCGCTTGTCAAGTTTCGTACCATTTGGACTTCGTTTGGTACTCCAACGGTTAACCGAGGGACCGAAAAGGCCTCGTGTGTCTTGCAGCCCAACACCCCTCCAATTTGGCCCAAAACCCACCAAACTCTGCTCCATGTCCTAGAGCGTTCGATCATGATCGCGTGGCCGAAAACCACACCTCATTTGGACTCTCCTAGCCCCCTCTATGCCTATTTAAACACCCCCCGAAATCCGGATCTTCCTCTCCCCCGAAAACCCTAATTTCGCCTCCGCGCCGGCCGTACACGTCCGTCCAGACCGGATGAAATTGCCGCCGCCCGCCCGCACCAGTGGCAATCTGCCACGTGGCGCGCCGCCGCCGCC
>NC_057803.1:315077150-315117307 GCF_018294505.1 Triticum aestivum
GCGCCCTTCGTCTGGCCCCGCCGCCCCAGCCATCGCCGGCCCCAGGCGACGCCGGCCGCCGCCTCCACCACCTCCCGCCGCCTCCACCACCTCCCGCCGGCCGCTGCTTTCTTCTTCCCCGACGAGCAGCTACAGTGCGCGCCCGCCTCGGATTCCGCGCCAACCCTAGATCTGAGGAGGTTGATTTTTTTCACTAAGTCCCAGATATTTTTAGTCCATATGCTCCTGTTCGCGGCTCCGTAACTCTGCATCTGTAGCTCCGAATCATGCATATAGCATATCAAAATGTTCATCTCGGAGAGTACATCACTTCATTCCATTGCATCATTTTCATTTGAGTTCATCTTGATGCCCGAAATTCTATTAGAAGAGGGCTACTTGAGTTAGTTGTCAGATCTGTTACTTCGTTTAGCACTTTTGTCTTTTTTGCTATGATTATTGTGTGCATGATATGCCCGTGAGTTCTTCATATGTTTTGTTAAGGGTTTTGTCATCTTTCCGTAGGTGCAACCCATGTATTTTTAGGATGTGTGTGGTGACTTGTGCAAGCTTGCAAAATGGTGCACTTGCTAATTCTGTTTTCAGGGACTTAGTAATTTCACTAAGTCCTGGGATTGTTTATCTCACGATGCCATATGTTCATGTCGTTTCCTAGTGATCCGTGACTCTTTTGAGGATGATCAGTAAGGGAGTTTTGTTAATATTGTAGTGCTCTATCCATTCATCTCTTTGTTTGCAATTATGGAGCACCCTAGCTTGAGTCAATCGAGCTCTACTTTTGCTTCGTTGCGAATCTGGGCAGATCATCAACTTGTTTGCGATTTTGCCGATGTTATTGTAGTTGATCCGTGCATGCTATGCCATTGTTCTTGCCATGTCTAGCTTGCATTTTGTGCCTTCTTAAGGGATGTGTGCTTGTCTTGCCATGACTTGCACTGTGGTGAGTGCATCGAGCTCGTAAACATGCCTTCGTGAGTTATGTTTCAGCATGTCCCAGTTTTCACTAAGTCTGAAAACTGATTATGTTTTTGCTATGTTCGTGTGCTTGTTAGTATATTTTGTGATCCCTTTTGGCTCAAGGTCACTAAGGGACTTTTGTTAAGCTTGTTGAGTAGCTCCATGCCATGTCTTTCTTTGTCATGTTCAGGTCCTGTAGCATGTTGTTTTATTGCTCCGAAGAGGGCTATATGATCTGAAATTCCAGACAAGTGTTAATTTCACTAAGTCTGAGATCTGTTTACCATTTGCATTTTTGCCATGCTTGTTTGAACCTGTTAATGGATGAATTGGCCGTAGCCCAGTGCTAGACTTTTGTTAAGCATCTTGTGTGCATCCCTGCCATGTATTTTGTTGTCATATTTGGGTGCTGTAGCATGTTCATCTCGTTGCATTTAGATGCCTACTTGCTGTAAATCGTAGACTGGTGTCATTTTTGAAATGCTTGCCATTTCCAAACCGTAACTCCGATTCCGGCGTTCTTTATATCGTTTTCAAGCGATTTCATCTCATCTTTCCAGTGGCACCCTTGGAATTCCAATTTGAGGCCAGCTTCATGCATTTCCTGTCATATCTTGCATTTTGCATCCCGCATCGCATCCCGCATAGCATATCATCTTTGCATCGTGTTGTTTGAGTTTGCACGTGGTTGATTGTGTCCTTGTTGCTTGTTTGTCTTGTTTGGGTAGAGCCGGGAGACGAGTTCGCTAACAAGGAGCCTGTTGAGTTTGCTTTTGAGGATCCAGTCAACTCTGACAACTGTGCAGGCAAGATGATCCTACCCTCGAAATCACTACTATCTTTGCTATGCTAGTTGCTCGCTCTTTTGCTATGCCATTGCTACGATGCCTACCACTTGCTTGCAAGCCTCCCAAATTGCCATGACAAACCTCTAACCCACCTTTGTCCTAGCAAACCGTTGATTGGCTATGTTACCGCTTTGCTCAGCCCCTCTTATAGCGTTGCTAGTTGCAGGTGAAGATTGGAGGCCGTTCCTTGTTGGAACATTTATTTACTTGTTGGGGATATCATTATATTGCCATGTTATCTTAATGCATCTATATACTTGGTAAAGGGTGGAAGGATCGGCCTCTCGCGTAGTGTTTTGTTCCACTCTTGCCGCCCTAGTTTCCGTCATATCGGTGTTATGTTCCCGGTTTTTGCGTTCCTTACGCGGTTGGGTTATAATGGGAACCCCTTGATAGTTCGCCTTGATTAAAGCTTTTCCAGCAATGCCCAACATTGGTCTTACCATTCGCCACCTAGCCTTTTCTTTCCCTTGGGTTCTGCAGACTCAAGGGTCATCTTATTTTAACCCCCCCGGGCCAGTGCTCCTCTGAGTGTTGGTCCAACCGAGCGATGTCCGGGGCTACCAGGGGCAACTCTGGGCTGGCCTACCCGACGTCTTGCTCATCTGAGTGTACCCTGAGAAAGAGATATGTGCAGCTCCTATCGGGATTTGTCGGCACATTCGGGCGGTGTTGCTGGTCTTGTTTTAACCTGTCGAAGTGTCTTGAGTTACCGAGATACGGAGTCTGATCAGAATGTCTTGGGAGGAGGTCTATTCCTTCGTTGACCGTGAGAGCTTGTCATGGGCTAAGTTGGGACTCCCCTGCAGGGATTGAACTTTCGAAAGCCATGCCCGCGGTTATGGCAGATGGGAATTTGTTAATTCCGGTTGTAGACAACTTGAACCTTAATTTAATTAAAATGAATCAACTGAGTGTGTTACCGTGATGGCCTCTTCTCGGCGGAGTCCGGGAAGTGGACACGGTGTTGGAGTAATGTTTGCGCAGGTTGTTCTCTAGCTTCTCGCTCGTGCTTTGCCTCCTCTTCTCGCTCTCTTTTGCGGATAAGTTAGCCACCATATTTGCTAGTCGCTTGCTGCAGCTCCACTCATATTTTACCTTGCCTTACCTATAAGCTTGAATAGTCTTGATCGCGAGGGTGCGAGATTGCTGAGTCCCTGTGGCTCATAGATTACTATTACACCAGATGCAGGGCCTGATGATTCCACTCCAGGAGACGCGTATGAGCTAAAGTGGGAGTTCGACGAAGACTCTCAACGATACTATGTTTCCTTTCCCGATGATCAGTAGTGGTGCCCAGTTGGGGGTGATTGGGACCGTGTCGCATGTTGGGTTCTCTTTTATTTTGGCGCCGTAGTTGGGCCATGAGTGTTTGGATGATGTAATGTTATTTATGTACTTGATTGACGTGGCGAGTGTAAGCCAACTATGTTATCTCCCTTTTTATTATCATATTACATGGGATGTTGTGAAGATTGCCTAACTTGCGACACATGCCTTCAATGCGATTATGTCTCTAAGTCGTGCCTCGACACGTGGGAGCTATAGTCGCATCAAGGGTGTTACAGTTGACTGGTTCGGCTGCGGGGTGAGGCTGTCGTCGCTGCAGAATAACACTGGTTGTGGGTGAGTAGAGGGATGGCCTGGCCAGAGGTTGGAGTAGGGTGGGGCGATCAGGCCTACGCGACAGCAGAGTCAGCCACGGGAGGCAGGAGCAGGCAGCATGACCGGTGCTGGTTTGGGCGGCTGGAGCAAGAAGACCAGAGGTTGAAGAAGCACTACGGCCATTCGATGGACGTCATATGGTCACTGGAGCTAGAATCGTTCATATTGACTAAGTTGACAAAGCCCTCTGTCTGCGCCAACTTAGTAGGCCCACAAGTCAGCCTCCCACTATGGTGGGTCACAGCTAGCAGGGGGAGCATTCATTTTTTATGTGCGTAATAAGGAGGCACTTCCTTGCATGCGAAGATATAGCTTGTGGGTCCGAGCTGTCAGCGGGGGGGCATTTTTTTGTGAAATATAGAGGCCCTTCTGGTGGGTCCCAGCTGTCAGGTGGAGGAATCATTATTTTGCGCGTAATAAGGAGGCACTTCCTTGCTGCGGCCGTGGACCTAGCTGTCAGCCTCTCCACGTCCAGTCCTCTTCTGATGGATGTCGTTCGTTGACCACATTGACCACACCGTGCCAAGAGAACCAGGGCGGTGGACGATGGGAATGCCTAGGAAGGGAACGACACGAAGCTAGGGAAGACTCGACAGTTGTTTCCCACACTGAGGGAAGTACGAGGGTTTACTGGTTTGTCTGCCATCACTGGAGAATAACAGCGGGTCTGGGTGTGTAGAGGGACGGCCAGGCCAGCGATTGGAGTAGGGTAGGGTGGTGAGGCCTGCGCGGCAGCACAACCAGCCACAGGAGGAGGGAGCAGGCAGTCCCGCCGACGCTTGTTTGAGCGGCTAGAGCAGGAAGAGCAGAGATTGAAGAAGCACGATGGCTGTTGGATGGACATCCAATAGTCACTGCTCTCGTTTGTTGACTAAGTAGACACGGCGTTGCGTGTGCGTCAACCTTTTTTTAGGAAAGCGTACGCGTCAACCTATAGTAGGCGCACAAGTCAGCCTCAAATCTGTGGAAAACTACATACAACCCATCTACCATTATTTCTAATAATTTACAACCCATTTGCTAATTCTTAAGTTTTTTTGGAGCCCATATTCTTTTTGTTAGCACTAAAGCCCATATTGTGGCCACAGTTAAAATATTATACAAAAAATTGCATATTTCGGTGTGGTCCGAACTGTTTTTAATCCTGAAATTTTGAGTCACATTCAAACTAATTTTAAAAATAAATTTATATCAATATAAAACCCAATAAATTGTCCACGCATAAAAATCAATGGAATTTAAAATCTCAAAATGAAAATAAATAAATATGAAACTAATTGCCAGTTTGATGTGTTTTCAAAATGTACAACCCATTTCTCAATACTGATAGCCCATTTTCTGGACAAGCCGAATGAAGCTCTCTTCGTCTTGAAAGGTTTGCAGCCCAGTAGGGCTGACAAAGCAAGTAGGCCTCGGCCGAGTATTCTGCAAAAGCACAAAAAAACTGGGCTAGCCATTTTCAGAAAGAAAAAAAACTATGGGGCTGGTCTTGTGGTAAACATAAAAGAAAAGGCTGGCTAGACAGGCCAGAGTGCCCCACACAGCCTAGTTAACACCCTGCTTCTGTGTCAAAAACAAAAATAACTTGGCGAGCTGCTGGGTCCCTGGTGTCAGCCGCTCGTTGTGCAATTCTCTCGTTTATTGATTATGTTGACAATGGCATGGGACCCAGATGTCATAAATCCATTAGGAGGAACCATTTTTATGCTTGAAATAAGAAGGCACTTGCTTGCGTACTGCCATGATCTTGGTGGGTCCTTGCTGTCATCCTCTCCACGTAGAATCATCTCCCGATTGTGTACGCGTCAACCTAGTAGGCCCACTAGTCAGCCTCTAAACCCATGGCATACAAATACAACCGATTTTAAAAAATAACGGCCCATTCCATATGTTCAAGTGGAAAGTTCAACATTGAGAGCAAAGTAACAGGTCTGATCCAGATATGGAGTACTGAACTTCCACGTTGACAACCATCATAGCCAAGTTAACTAGATGATGCCGGCCGCCATCTGCGGTACATGCTAAACGCCGGCACCGATGTCCTCCGCCTCACCTCGGAATTGCCAGAGGTGCGATAGGGCGTGTTGCTACGCGCGTTGGCCCTTTCCATGCCAGTATGGTCCACCGAAACTTCGGCTTGTAAGTGGGAAAACCACTTGACGAGCTGGTAGTAAAATTCGGTGTCGCAAACGCGTGTGTGCCTGACATCCTCCAGGGCTATTTGTTTGGCGTCGACCTCCACGTAGTCAGCCCCATTGCGAGCGCTCTGCTCGCGACTCAGAGCGTCGGTGCGCTGCGGCTCCATGCCCCACTGGCGGCGCAAATCGACATTACGCTGCTACTCCGCCAAGCGGTCGCGCTCCAACAAGTCTTCATACTCTGCATTTCCATCTAAAGACCGATAGAATGCCTCCTCCCTCCATCTGCCTTCCGGTGAAAAACCGAACACTAGTTCTGGTGGTGACCGCCTCCGGCGTCGCCTATTGTGGACGAGTGGGGGCATGACAGACGTGGCGAGAGTGAGGATAAGTGGCAAGCGACGTCGAGACGGTGGGAAGTTATGAGGATATGGCAAGTTGGGTGATGGTGCCACCGGAGAACGCCGGGAACCAGTAATTATAGGCGGAAGGTAGGTGAACTAGCGTGTCGTGGGAAACGCAACGGTCATCGAGGTAATTGGAATTCAATGCATAAGCATGCATGGTTTAGTGCGCCAAATTGCCATGGAAAACTAGAAAAACTGAATGATTGTGCCGTCCCGTCAGTGATGCGCCCCGCCGTGCTAGGTCGCACATCGGCATGACGGTCAAACGAGTGCGCTCGGTTCATCCAGATGAGGTACGTGCATGATCCGCTGGTTATTAGCGTAGGGTCAAGTTGGTCGAATAGTGTATGTGTAGGATCGCAATAGCGGATGAATGTTCGCTGGGAGATAAGGCATTTGCGAACGTTTCTGCTGGCAGTTTCTTCAGATTCGCATGGCATTTTCTTTAGAACAACATGTCAGTTTCCTAAGAGGTAGGCATTTTTATTCAAAAAACTACCACTTCGGATGTTGCGTCGCAACTAAAACTACCAGGAGCGCAGTAGTAGGCTAGCTAGTGATCGATCAGTAACTTGTATACACTGAGCAAACAGAAATAAGGAACGGTTAGTAACTTGTAAACACTGAGAACACACAAATAAGGATCATGCTATGCACAGTAGTAAGAGCAGATCCGTTCGAAATGTTCACACAAGACTCATAGGCGTGGCATTGTAATATGATCACATTATTGGCCCAAATTCACAATGAAGTAGTATGATTCCCATACATAAGATCAACATGTTAATGCATGTCAATGATTCACAGATTATATACAAATATGTAGCTCCAAAAGAAAAGATCTAGAAAAAATATCTGTTCTTCCTACTAACATGGATGCTTCTCTGGGCCAACATTCAGTAAAGACTGAAAGACAAATTTGTTTGTGAAGTCTACAATTCCTCTTGCAAACTTAAGTGGTTTCACCAACAGCTGGAACCATGAGAATGAACCACACATGATGGAGGAACATCCACTACAATATGATTTGGTCTTTTCTCGATCACATGGCGAGACTATTTTTGGAATACAAACTTTAACTTAGGAAAAATGATGCCCATTGTATAATCAAATCAAAGCAATGAAGCACCTAGTGTTGGCTAATAAATAGTATAGTACTACTTTTGTGCAGTCCATGAAGTGACGATCCAATCTTTCTCTGTCTATTTTCAAATGGCACTACATGTAGTGACAATACTATGCTCTTGTGCAGTTCCACCAAAATTGCGGCCACTTTGTTTGTTTGCCAAATAGCAACGGGCAAACATCTGTCTGCACAAATATCAAGCAGCTAGTAAACATATACCCCACCTTGTATTTTTGATTTAAACACGTCTCTTCCGCTTAGCATCTGTCATGTTTTGAACTGGAAAATTTGATATTGTCATGTTTTGCCCCTCACAATTTCGTACTGAATTGCTTTGCTGGTATACAATAGAAATATAGTGCCTATTCTTCATCAGACCAAGGATATCCATGTTTGTAGTGATGGAAGAGGTGAAATCGATAGAACCGACATTGAGCATCCAACCATTGAATCATGTCCTGCACCTCCAATGTAGGTCCACCCTACCAATAAATTCACATGCAAACCACTAATATTACTATCTAATGACAGTACAAAAAGAGTAGCAAGATAGTAGCAAACCATGTACCTTCGTAATGAACAGCTCATAGTGCCACCAATTGGATATAAAGGTTTGGAAGAAAACATGCTCCTAATGTTGAACCACTTGGACTTTTTGTGCAGTTCCACTAACATCGAGCATCCCTGTTAGCATAGATATTGAAAGTGTGATTACTATAAAAGTGGTACTAGTTGAAGCATAGACTCAGAAATATAAGAATTCCAATTTCTTAATGGGAAAAGGTAGCAAGACTGTTTCTAACCACCTGTTTGAAGGAATAAATAAGTCAACAACGACTGATGTCAGGAAGGCATACATAGTATTTTCTTAAAAACTGAACCATTCCTGACCTTTCCTCTTCTTTTAAGCATGTTTTGTGCAGTTCAACTAAAATAAAAATGCCATCACCGCCTTGAAAATTCATTGACACTATACAAAAAGAAATGACTTACATTACATCATGATGTCAGGTATGTAATCGACAGGCATTAGAGACAAACATACATACCTCCTCCGATAACATAATGAACATTAATTTTAACAAAGGTGTGACTAGCTTTATCGAGATAATTTGAGTGAACTCTACACCCTCAGTTCCTTAATATAAGACGTTTTCGCAATTCAATTTAAAGTACCCAAACATCTAGTATTTAGAAAAACAGGTAGTAGTTTTCTTGAGCACATATCTAGGAAAGCTTGCCACACTTCATATATGTCCTTACGCTAATGCAACACCATTCGAATAGTACAAATATACACTAATCCAGTGGCTAGTGCAATAGTAGATTAGTTTTTTATTATGGGGTATAGTATAATGGTTTTACTGAACATATTTCCATAAGCTTGCACTGGCAGATTTTTATAAGCATTAACAATACAAAATGTAAAGGTAACAAGTTTCAACATTGGTATACTAGCTGTGCAACAACATTAAACCAAATACAAAAGTCTGAAGGTAACTAGCATAATTAACTAATGACAGTATAAAATTTTTGCAAACCATGTACCTTCAAGGTAAATATCATTTTGAACTTGAGGGGATATCAAATTGCTCTCCCAATCTTGATAATCGATCAAACATACAAACTTGATTGAACGAATCAAGAGAACATGCTGAGGAGGAGGTGCCCACTCTTGACCTTTCCTCTTGTCTTTGTAATTTTTTGTGCAGTTAAACCAAAATAAAATGACATCAACGCCTTGGCATTTTGGTGACACAGTACAAAAAAATTTGACTTATCTCACGAAAGTGAGATATGCAATCTATAAGCATTAACCGTG
Organism: Triticum aestivum; assembly: GCF_018294505.1. Taxonomy (NCBI): domain Eukaryota; kingdom Viridiplantae; phylum Streptophyta; class Magnoliopsida; order Poales; family Poaceae; genus Triticum; species Triticum aestivum. The sequence goes on from NC_057803.1 coordinate 315,086,114, forward strand.
CAAAAATCTAAAGGTAGTAACAAGTTTCATCATTGGTATACTGGTTGTGCAACAACATTAGAATGCCTTAGCTGAAAAATATTTAATACATCCACAATTAACAGCTAACCCTGAAATAATCCGATGACATTAAATGGCATTGCTTAAATTTATCGGTGGCATTAGACTGAGTGCGACATTAGTTAAATGTGGCATCACTTTAGCAGTAGCATTGCTTGACTTTATCGCTGGAGTTACACTAACAGCAAAAAAAGTGGCAATAAGAGCATGGGAGGCCCATTCAAACAGTGGGCGCACCAGTACGATGTACCTCCACGGACACACAGAGTGGTGGGGGAGGTATGGTTGCCCAGAGCAACAAATATCCAGGTAGCATATGTGGATTACATCCCATTTTTGTTCTCTTTAGCCATCTTTTTCCTATGTGAGGACAAAAAACCGATCGACCTGATCATTCTCTATTGCGTTGTCATGCCTTTCTACCCTTTTTCAACCAAGAGACATGAGACTCGTTCCTTGGCTACTGCTTTTCCCCTTTTCAACCTAGATGCGGGTTCGATGCCTAGTCTCTTGGACAGTACTTTCTCCCTTCCTTTCCTTATTCAACCCAGACATGGATTAGTCTGCATGAAGTAGGGTTTCCATTAATAGTGCAAATTAAGGTTTTCATTTGCGTGACCAGCAGAGCAGAGGATAGCAAATTGGGAAGACGATGGAGTGGAAAAAGATCCACATGCAGCAACATGGCAGATGGGGCAATAGAACAAGGGTATTGTTCGAAAAGAGGTAGCATAACCGAGGGTCGGCGGGAAGTGGCTTCGCTCGTGGTTGTCGTCCTTCGCACACACTACAACAACGAGCTTGGGGACGGAGGCCATCCCGCACGGGCGCTAGGTCTGAGAGGACAACCTTGTCGTCAGTGCGTGACCTCACTCGCCGACAACGAGTGCGTCTATGCTGCACGACCGTTTCTTGCCCGGCAGATCTATGACCACCGGTGAGGAGGGAGAGAGAGGCCGTCTTTTTTAGATCTAGAGAGAGGGTGATAGTGTGAGAAGCAAGTGGGCATCCCTTAGCAAGCAAGCGCCAAAGCTCCATCCTATATATCTTTTTTCATACTAGTACTAGAGGTGGAGTAGTGGTAGGGTAGTTTATATTTTCTCTGCATACAGTGCTGGTTAGTTGTGCTTCAAAACTGAATGACACACCATTAAAAAAGTAAAGTCGAGAAATAATGTGGCACCTCGGGTCAACGCGGCCGGATCGCATTTTGCACGAGAAATGACACACCATGTTTTGTTGACATGTGGTCCCGTTCCAACATGTCAGTGAGACGACGGCGAGTCCTTTTGTACAATTTCCGAACAGACGTCTATGTAGGCCGGGGCGCCTCTTCGTGTACCGTGGCAACCGTCCACCGCCTCTTCGCCTTTCCCTCTCGATTTGGAACTGCTGTCGCATGCTCTTCCTCCCTCCTTCATTTTCCTTCACCCTTTCTTCTACCATCATTCGATCATCTTCTCCATGAAGGGAACATGCCGGAAACGACCCTTTTATTCTTTCCCCAATCTGAAAGATAACGTGGTGGAGGAACTCATTGATCGGTGCGACGTCATCACCTCGGCTAGCATGGTAGGTTCGTTCAAGACCATTCTCAACTCAACATCATTATAAAGAACCCAAGGGACCATGAGTGGTTTGATCTCTCCTATCTTCTTCGCCATGACCCTGCTCACTGGCGCGCGGATGACGGAAACCTTGCCTTGTGCAAGTTGATGCCGCTTGATAATGATACGTGTGATGTTGAGATGCCATCGCTTAAGGATAAGGCTTGGGCAGGCGCAAATGGAGATTGGTTTCTTTATATTGGGCACAACTACGAGTGGGAACTTGTGAATGTGCACACTCATCACCGGGTTCCACTTCGAAAAATCTCAGAGTGCCCAGAGGTTGAGCACACAGATGGTCTACGTACGTTTAAGTACGGTCATGGTGACTGTCGTCTACACAAGATAGCAATTTGTCGAGTTCCCAATCGCTCTTGGGATTATACGAACTATCAAGTTGTTGCTATCTTCAACAAGCTTGTTGCCGTCCTTCATACGTTGACTTGATGGATATTGCTCAAAAATCAGTTTCTATACATGGATGTGTACTGTGATGCAATTCAATACAAGGGTCTTGTGTTTGCTGCCACCACTCGTGGCACTGTTTTTGCATGGAATCCTGATGCTTTCGGTATGCTTGTCTTCCACCGTAATTATAATTGTTTCATCCACATGCAAGCGGGTTAGCTAGTTTCCCTTTACTAATTAACCTTCTTGTGTTTCCAAGGTCCTGTGAACATTCCACCACCTATACTTGAATTTTTTTATAACCAAGGTGGAGATGACGATGGTGATGATGACGAGCATGAGGACGAGCAGGACCTATATACTCAGTGGCGCCTGGCAACCTATTCCGATGGATCACCTATTCTTGTCTGTATACAGGGCGCTGCTGATGTTACCAAGGAAGCAGGTGTTGCCTCCCATGGTCGCACTATCCGGACCTATTCCAACATCCATTGCATGGTATTCGGGATGGATACTAGTGTGCTACCACCAACACCCTCTCCCTGGTTCAGTATTGATTGTCTTGGAGAAAACTTTCTCTTTCTTGGACAAAACTATCCAATGATTGTGAAAGGAGATCCAGCTGCTGTTGACACAACGTTACTACCATTTATGAGAAGCAACTGTATCTATACCTCGGACATTGCTATGGTTCCCTACCATGGCTATCACAATATGCGTCCTGATATACGCTGCTTCAGCCTGGATGATCAGTCCTGCGTTGGTCTCGAGATTGACAATAGCTGGCCCTTCCCAGAGGATCACTTCCGGTTCAAAGCAAGCGTTTCCAATGCCGAGGATTGGTTGAGGTGAAGTTCATTTCATCGCTTTGTTATTTGTTGTGTGAGAAAAACTTTAGTATTTATAATGTTTGGTCGTTGTAGTTGTGGGTTAATGACCTGTTGTATGTAATGCTAAATGATATGCCTGTGATAAATTTACTAAATTTATGAATGGCTTTCGAGTCTCTTCTCAGAGTGGGTGCTGCGACGAGGCGATTTTTTCCCAAATACATAATTGTACGTGCATTGCAACAGGTTATCGAATGAGTCCAATCAACAATAGTACTACTATTTGTAATACTAGCTTCACAAGCTTCGGGCGTCGGCGGGTGTTTTTACTGTAGCTGTAAATCCCATCATCCTAGGTCCTCAGATGAGTCCAATCAACCATAGAAATTTCATTCTGATGTTTGGGTTCAAACTTTCAGAACTGCTGCACTATCTCTATGTCTACGTATACGTAATACAACAATTTTTAAACTTGAGACCAGCCATCCACCCACACAAAGAACACTTTTTCACCTAGCACAGACTCCAGGAAATTTGGCCACAGTGTGAGGTGGGCCATATGTTAATGTGTTCGCTATACGTAACCAGCACCTCGAATCCTCGATATATAGTAGGGTGGCATGGGCCAGAACAAGCATTTGCATCCATGAGTACGACACACGCCACCAGCACGACTTCCGTCTGACACCATATTTCTTGGAGTCTATGCTACAACTATCTCTTCAACCTCCTTGTTTCTCTAACTCAGCCATCGTGCGACAGTTTCCTCAACTGTGGTCCCACTTGTAAGGCCAACTCCAGCGCACGACCACAAATGGACGTCTGTTTTGCCTGGATTCTGTCTGTTTAGGTAGGGCAATGTGGTCATGTCCGAGCCATTTCTCGGATGCGGTGGTCGTGCATCCAACGCACGAAGGCATCCCGGCCGCATCCCGTCCGCGTACATTTATTGGTCATCAAGACCTATAGGGATATATCGAGACGCTTAATAGGACTTTCCCAAAGCACATACCTTGACAAGATTTTGAAGAAGTTCAAAATGGATTAGTCGAAGAAAGTGTTCTTGCCTGTGTTGCAAGGTGTGAAGTTGAGTAAGACTCAAAGCCCGAGCACAGCAGAAGATAGAGAGAGAATGAAAGCCATTCCCTATGCCTCGGCCATAGGTTCTGTAAAGTATGCCACGCTGTGTACCAGACCTATTGTATACCTTGCCATGAGTTTGGCAAGGGAGTACAATAGTAATCTAGGAGTGGATCACTGGACAGCGGTCAAAATTATCCTTAGAGTACTAAGGAAATATTTCTTGGTTATGGAGGTGATAAAGAGTTCGTCGTAAAGAGTTACGTCAATGCAAGCTTTGACACCTATCTGGATAACTCTGAGTCTCGATATGGATACATATTGAAAGTGGGAGCATTTAGCTAGAGTATCTCCGTATAGATCATTGTAGACATAGAAATTTGCAAAATACATACGGATCTGAATGTGGCAGACCCGTTGACTAAACCTCTCTCACAAGCAAAACATGATCACACCTTAGTACTCTTTGGGTGTTAATCACATGGCAATGTGAACTAGATTACTGACTCTAGTAAACCCTTTGGGTGTTGGTCACATGGCGATGTGAACTATGGGTGTTGATCACATGGTGATGTGAACTATTGGTGTTAAATCACATGGCGATGTGAACTAGATTATTGACTCTAGTGCAAGTGGGAGACTGAAGGAAATATACCCTAGAGGCAATAATAAAGTTGTTATTTTATATTTCCATATATCATGATAAATGTTTATTATTCATGCTAGAATTGTATTAACCGGAAACTTAATACGTGTGTGGATACAGACAAAACACAGTGTCCCTAGTAAGCCTCTACTAGACTAGCTCTTTAATCAAAGATGGTTAAATTTCCTAAACATAGACATGTGTTGTCATTTGATGAATGGGATCACATCATTAGGAGAATGATGTGATGGACAAGACCCATCCGTTAGCTTAGCATGTTGGTCGTGAAGTTTTATTGCTATTGCTTTCTTCATGACTTATACATATTCCTTTGACTATGAGATTATGCAACTCCCGGATACCGGAGGAATACCTTGTGTGCTATCAAATGTCACAACATAACTGGGTGATTATAAGGATGCTCTACAGGTATCTCCGAAGGTGTTTGTTGGGTTGGCATAGATCGAGATTAGGATTTGTCACTCTGAGTATCAAAGAGGTATCTCTGGGCCCTCTTGGTAATGCACATCATGATAAGCATTGCAAGCAATGTGACTAATGAGTTAGTTGCAGGATGATGCATTACAAAACGAGTAAAGAGACTTGCCGGTAACGAGATTGAACTAGGTATGAAGATACCGACGATCGAATCTCGGGCAAGTAACATACCGATGACAAAGAGAATAACGTATGTTGTCAATATGGTTTGACCGATAAAGATATTCGTAGAATATGTAGGAACCAATATGAGCATCTAGGTTCCGCTATTGGTTATTGACCGGAGAGGTGTCTCGGTCATGTCTACATAGTTCTTGAACCCGTAGGGTCCACATGCTTAATGTTTGATGATGATTTGTATTGTATGAGTTATGTGATTTGGTGACCAAATGTTGTTCGGAGTCCCGGATGAGATCACGGACATGATAAGGAGTCTAGAAATGGTCGAGAGGTAAATATTCATATATAGGATGATAGTATTTGGACACCGAAAATGTTTTGGGGCTACCGGGTACATATAGGGGTCACCGGAAGGGGTTCCGGGCTACCCTCGGCAAACTATATGGCCCTATTGGGCCAAGAGGGGAAACACAACAGTCAGGATGGGCTGCTGCACCCCCTTGCTGGCCGAATAGGAAAGGGAAAGGAAGGGAAAGAGAGAAGAAAGGGGGAAGAGAGAAGGAAGGGGAGGCAATTCGGCCTCCCCCTTCCTTCCCTCCTCTCTCCCCTTTATCTCCGGAGAAGATGATAAGGGGGGGGGGAATTGGACTAGGCCCCCAAGTAGGATTCCTCCTACTTGGGGTGCCCCATGGCTATCCCCCTCCCCCACCTATATATATGTGGGGAGGGGGTGCCTACAATAAACAACAAACATTGTTAGCCATGTGCGGCGCCCCCCTCCACAGTTTACGCCTCCGGTCATATTAACGTATTGCTTAGGCGAAGCCCTGCGCGGATCACTTCACCATCACCGTCACCATGCTATCATGCTGACAAAACTCTCCCTCCACACTTTGCTAGATCAAGAGTTCAAGGGACGTCATCAAGCTGAACGTGTGCAGAACTCGGAGGTGTCATACGTTCGGTACTTGATCGGTTGGAACGAGAAGAAGTTCGACTACATCAACCGTGTTGTCAAATGCTTCCGCTTTCGGTCTATGACGGTACATGGACACACTCTCCCCCTCTCATTACTATGCATCTCCTAGATAGATCTTGCGTGAGTGTAGGAAATTTTTGAAATTGCATGCTACGTTTCCCAACACTAGCCGTGTTCGACATAATTTTCGTGCGTTTCAATGAGTATCTCTATTATTTTCTTATAGAGAATGAGTAAGATGCCCGTGCATTGCACAAAATACCAAGATTGGGGGTGGACGGCGCCGGCAGCAGCCATCACACCACATTGTTCCATGGCCTTCTAGATGTGGTGGGGAGGAGATAAGGATGATTGTCAGAGACAATGAGTTGTTTGTAAATAGGGAACAAGTGCGGGCTTCTTTTTGCAAAATTGCAGAAGTTTGCTTTGTATGCATCAGATATAGATCCGACGGCTATTGGTGAAATATGGCAGGCACACCATCATCACCAACTCAGGACCTCTTTGATTCGTAGGATTTTGAAAATGTGCGAATAGGACACGGCAATATTACAAGTTTCAAACTGATATTACAAATGTTAGGAGTAATGTTGCACCTACGAAGCGGGAATTATTAGGAAGTTTACGTAAGCACTTTCGTTACTTTAGGTGGATGCAGCATTATCGTACAAACAAAATCCACTACCCTGACAAGTCACTAATGGGCAAGTAAATTTTTGAGTCTCTAGCGACTTGATGTTTCAAAAACAAATTCAGCTTCTTCGGAGACTTTATCATTTAGGCTTAGACGCTTGCGGTGATCAGCACGCCATTCATTGTTGCGCCATAGGATGCCAAACCTCATTACCGTGATCACACTTGCCTCCAGAACTAAGAACCTAGCCAATTTAATCTCAGATGTGCTGCCTCGGTAGTCGATCAAATCAATTTATGTAAAATGGAGATCAAGGCATTCGATTAGATTGTTATAGTGCAACACATTTTTCACTTTCGGGTCTTTTTTTATCTGCAAAAGAAGAGAACATATTAGCGCAGTTGGCTGTATAAGACTGCCATGTTATCAAGAGGTACCAATATCATTCGCTAATAGATAGGGTTGGCCGGCTAGTGATATTTTTTCACTCTCTCTCTCTCTCTCTCTCTCTCTCTCTCTCTCTCTCTCTCTCTTTCCTCTCATTTACCTAGGAGCACATGAAGAGCTTGGGCATTTGTTGCCTTCCACTATTTGGCCGATGCCATATTTCTCAAAGTATTGCACATAATATGCATCGATGTCAAATCAAAAGATTTTGGCACCGCTCTAGCGATGTGAGAGAGTTGGCACCGCGGTGCACACAGACCCACATGTATAAACAAATCAATCAAACCAACTACACCAGCCTCTCACTCTACCAAACAAGTGTGTTTATTGCCTCAGTGCTCTCCCTCTCCCACACAAGTGTTTTCTCATTGCGTGAGTTAATTTGGCACCGGAGCAAAGTAGGTGATCCATATTGGGGCACCAGGTGAGCAATGGAGGGGCATCGATGCCAAATGCATCACAAGTGAATTTGGCACGTGTTTTGGCCTACATAGTGGAGGGCCGTTATAGCCCCCTTTTGTACTACCTCGTATTTAGTGTAAAATTTTGACCATAGATTTACCTAAGAAAATGCCAATGCATGTCACCAAAAATTATACCATTTGAAATTATGTTCAAATACGAATCCAACGGTATAATTTTTAGTGACATGCATTAACAGTTTGTCAGTTAAATCTATGGTCAAATTTTGATACTACAAAATAGGAAGAGTAAACAAGGACGGAGGTAGTACTTGCCCTTAGGGTAACCGTAGAGTTACTAGTCTAAGTTACTTGCCACTATGACTAGCCTAGGCTACTAGTAGTACAACAAAAAAATGATGCAGGTGATCACGTAAGAAAAAATACTAAAAACATTTCTTTCGGTGCAATGCGTACATGCAATTTTGAACACTACACTTGTCATCATAATTTGGGAAAATTACAAAAAATTGAGCTACGTTGTGATTACTATTTACTAATAGGAAAGAAGTTTCACCTCGATGAGTATCTTCTTGGTGCATGGAAAGCATGTAAGGAATCCAACAACTTGATCCAGATTGGGGCCGATAGATTTTATTGCCAAGATCTACATTGTGCGCACAGACTGGGTCAAGCTTGTGGGAATCATTTTTTGGATGACAGTCGTAAATACATCAAGAAGAAATTTAAAAATGTGAATTTCAAGAAGACGAAGAAGAAGATGAGTGTTGCACCTAAATGATTACGGATCCAATAAAGAGTTTGGAGAATTTGGCAGACGAGTACACTAATGCTGTCAATTTCGGCTCGTTAATGACCCTGATTTTTGCTGGACCTTCTAGATCAGATACAAGCAATCTCCCAAGGAAAGGCACATTCTCAATGACCATAACGTGGAACAGCTGGAGTGATCTATTCCCAATTGATGTCTTCTTGCGGGGCTAGCAAGACACATAAATCCATCCGAGATTCATCGAGGCGATGTGAAGGCTAATGAACCCGCGGATCTGCCGAAGACTTAGGTAATCAAGCACGGTACAGGTGCGGAGCAGGTGCTCCATAGCCTTCTTCGAGATGATAACGTCTTAGAGATCGAGCTGCTTGAGTTGAGGGAGAATAAGGGCGGGCATGGTATTTATCTGTAAAAAATAGTAGGAGCTGAAGCTGGCGTGGTGCAACATTGGCATGAGGCGGAGATCGGCAGATAGTGACATCATCCAGTTTCCAACATGAGCTCCTCGAGCTGATCTAGAGCGGGGGATATGGACCACTCATCGAACTTGGCTTGGACCTTGCAGTTGGTGCTGAACATGGGGATGTCAAGGCGTCTGGTTGGCCCAGGGTGCGATGAAAGGATCTTGGAGACTGCAACCATGCGTTTGCAATCCCCATCGCAGAGGCAGCTGTCGATGGTGGGGTTGAGGGGGACGCGACGCTAGAGGGGGCACCACCGCTGGGAGAGCAGGGTGGTCCGCACGGCAGATTTGGTGGGGAGGAGGCCGATGATGACGAGCAACATGTCATCGGGAAGGCTGCTGATGAAGTCGAGGCTCGCCGGATGCGGTTTTGGCTCGAGCCACCTCCGCTTGTTGGCTGGCTCGCCGTCCATCTCAGCTAGCGGCGATGCCGGTGTACACGTGTGCTATTGTGTACTGTGTGCTGGGTGTGCGTGAGTGCATCCTTCCGTGCGTGCCGCCGCATAGTGGTGAAGTGTGCGCGAGTGCGTCCTTCACGCGGAGGAAGTGTGCCCTCAATTTACTAGCGTGCGGGGTGCTACCCCGAGTGGTTTCAACTTTTTTTCACCGCGTGTCAGATGGGCCTCTAGTTTACTTATTTTCACCCACTGCCACATGGGCCAGCAGATGAAAAAGAGAACACGAGCTGGCAAGGTAGCATGTGGACTAGTTGACCAGTCAACTAAACAATATACGAAGCTATGCGCTGACACAATGACCGTATAATCCCTCGGTATAGAGAGTTTGAGTGAGAGGGGAGGCCCGTGAGAGATATTAGAGAGAGAGAAAGAGCTAATGTCGGTGTACAAAAAGAGGGGTACACTTTTTGTACCCCTATAACTGTGCACGGGCAGTCTGAGCCACGGGCACCACCACACTGAGCAAGGCAAGGGAGGTGAGCCAAGGTAAGGCCGAAGCTCAGGAGAAGCAGAACGACGCCATGACCAAGACCACAAAGAGCAAAGGGGACAAAGCGGACTCCCCCCCGGCAAGATCCTTGCCGGGAGGCGGTTTTAGCAAACCCGGCAAGACCCTTGCCGTGGCAGCTCGCCCCACACCTACGGAGTGAGTCACCCTTGAGTCCACTGCCCCCATGGGGCAAGGATTCGGGAGACATCCTCGTGGTGGCATGCAGATCTTTGTGAAGACATTCGAGATCAAATACACCCTTCAGAAGATGATGATCCTTGGCGGGATCCCAGCCAAGGAGGACCACAAGGCCCCCGGCAAGAGCCTTGCCGGGGATGACAACAAGCGCCACGACAAGACCCTTGCCGGGGCCCCGTCAAGGCCCTTGCCAAAAACACCCATTGGGACACCATCAGGCCCACACCAGTCAAACCTCCACCGCCGTTCGCATGCAGCTGCCGACCCAACCAGCTGGGCAGGCACCTGCGTGGCGGCATGCAGATCTTCATGGAGACCCACCACTGCGCCACCTCAGCTGCCTGCCTGCCTACATGGCACCGCGGGCGCCGCTGGCCAGGGCGCGTGTCGACGCGAGAGGGAGCAGCGACGGACGAGACAGGGCTCTCCCCCGTCCCCGATAAAGCAAGGACACCTGGGCAAGACGCATTAAATGCGCCTTGTCATGTAATGCGAGGGATAACCTCACATCACTGTACCCTTTTTCCACCTCCTGTGTGCCACTGTGGCAACCCCTTTCCTATAAAAGGAGGCCCGAGGCGACCAGGAGGGGGATTCGGCTTTTTGGAGCTCCTCACGCCCCATAGCTAGCTCAAGAACACAGATATACAAGCCACCAAAGCAGGAGTAGGGTTTTACGCATCCCCGCGGCCCGAACCTGGATAAACGAACCGTGTGCTATCTATTTGATCCGCTCTTCTCACGACCCCGCGCCCCGCAACCGTAGTAGGGATTCTTGTGATCCCATAGGTGTCGTTCCCACCGACATCTGTGGCGCGCCAGGTAGGGGGCGCAGTTGTGAGAATCGGCTCTAGCAATCAGCTCAGCACTCCTTCACTTTCGTGGCTCTTGGAGAAGGACGGAGGCAAGAAGATCAGCGCTCGAGTGACTACAAACAGAAGCTAAGTTGCACTGAACCCTTATTTGTGCTACCCTTCTTATTTGAGGTTATTCCCCACGGAGATATTTGCTTTGTATGAGAAACCTACACGCCAGGGGGCTCTACCACGATCGGCAACGCCCTTGCCCTGTTTCAAGTCTGCTCAACAGCTCAAGCGGCTGCGTCGAGAATGGCAGAGTAGCCTTCCGCGATCAGCAACGCCCCCGATTCTGACTCGAGTCAAGCTCGACAATTCGAGCGGCCGCGTTCAGAACGGAAAGGTGGCTCGTCCGGCAGCACGCGTACCCGGCTGGCCATGGGGATCCGTCCCAAAAACGCTGCTAGGGGCTTCCGTGCCGGCAAGCCTTCCCGATCGGCGTAGGGCGCGCATACAAAGAGGAATTGAACGGGGAAATAACATGCATGAAACTTAAGAGTACTTCAAAGTTATATTACATCACATCATAGCTGCGGTTCTAACTAAAGATAAAATTTGTCTTGGTCGGGAACCCACAGCGGCGAAGAAGAACGGGATGCCTAATCCCGGCGCTGGCCTTCCACCCTCTTGATTTCGTCGATGCAGTCGGTGATGGGCTTGATGTGCTCCTTGAGCACCGTGAGGTCAGCACCATCCGGCAAGCTCTTCATCGCAGCCGCGAAGTCAAGATCTGGATTCCAGTACACCGTCTTGGTGAGGACCTTGGTCACGACCCTCCGACAAAGTCGCCGGGCCTCCTCGGCCAGCGTAGCCATCCTGTTGGAGTGAAGATACGCCAAGGCTCCGAGGACGCCCTCGAAGAACAAGGTCAACTTGGTGTTGACGGTCCCGCTGCGCTCAGGGGCGTACCTCACATGTGGCATCCCCATGGTGGCCAACTGTGAGGTGACCCTGCCGGCGACCTCCTCCAGGCGGCTGATCCATCTGTTCTCGCCCGCCACATAATCCTGGTGGGAGGCGGCCTCGTTCGCCCGCAGCTGCTTCTCCTCCTCCAGGCTCCTGGTCAAGGTCTCCTCCCGAGCCCTGCTCTCCGACAGCATCTTCTCAAGATCCTCCAGCTTCAGCTTGAGGTCTCTGATGGAGTTTTGCGCTTCGGAGAGCTCCCCAGCCCTGCTAATGACCGCTCCTTGCGCCTCCACCAAGGCGCTGTTGAGCGTGCTCTTCTCGCTGGACAGCTTGAGGGCCTGCTCCTTCAGCTCGTCCTGCGCCACCTCCAACTCCCTTACCTTGCCAGCATGGGCCAGAGCCTGGGCATCGAGTGCCTCCTTGTGCCTCTGCTCCAGCTCGCGAGTCTGCCGCGTGACAAGGGCCTCGAGCTCCTCATCCTTGCCATGGAGCGCTGCGGCAAGCTTCGCCTCACGCGCGGTGAGGTCCTCTTCCTGGGAATCCAAGGTGGCTTGATGCTGGTTCCGGGTGGCCTCGGTCGCGGCAGCCAAGTTCGCCGCCTTTTCCTGGGCCTTCTCGATGTCGGCCATGTTCATGGTGAGCTCCACGTCGCGCTCGGCCAATTTCTCCTGAAAGGCCCTCTGCTCCTCGCGAGCCTGGTGGAACCAGGTCTGCGTCTCGACAACGCGCGCCTTGAAGTCCACCTCCGTGTTGTCCACCGTTGCCATCCTGGACTTGACCTTGTCCAGGCGAGCACGGTAGAGCACTTGGAGCTTCCGGAAATTGGCCCCCATGGCACGGAAAAGCTGCTCTTCTGGAGAACCGTCGCCACCAACGCCTGGCTCATCAACCACCTCGAGCCCGGTGGCGGCAAGCACCTCGCCGTCGAAAACTTCCCCTTCGGCAGGCCCCCGGCTTGACGCCCCTGGGAGGTGGACAAAGAGATCGTCGCCCACCTTCAGATATCTGCCAGGGTCCGAGGTTGAGGAGGAGGGAGGCTGGTCACCCACCACCTCTTCCTTGGCGGAGGCCTTGCCGGCCTCACCGGCAGGTCCACTGCTGGCGCCCTCGGCAGAAGCCTCGCCGGTCGCCTTCGCGGCCCCCGCCGCGGTGTCCTCGGCAGCATCCTTGGCGGCCTCCTCAGCAATGTTCCCAGCAACGGTATCCATGTCCTCCGTACCTGTTGAAGGACAGCCTGGGCAGCAACGGGAGCAATGAAGCCAAGAAAAGAATAAGGAAAAACAGAGACGAAGGACAGGCGACTTACCAGTACCAAGCTGTGAAGCAGAAGTCCCCTCTCCGCCAACATTTGGCGCCGTGGCAGAGCCACCAGCACCCAAGTTCCCCTCTTCCTCCATGGGGGTGGGCACCATGCCTGATGCCCTTGCCAGGGACGCCCCCCACGGCGGCATAGTCGATGGGGGTGGTGTGTTAGGAGTAGCCCTCTATGGCTCATGCTGCTGCCGCTCCCCTCTTGCAAACCCGACAAGGTCAGCATCATAGCATTGAGCACCTACCACATGTAGAGTAAGAAGAGGGTGACGAACTTACGCTGGGGGCTGCGCCAGGGGCTACTGTCCGGGCTGCTCAGCACCACCAGTGGTGTCGTTGAAGCCCCAGCCGGGGGCTGGCTGCTCGCCGAGGTCCTCGCCCTCTTCACCCTCTAGGCCAACGTCTCTGTCTCCCTACGGAAGCAAAAATGGATCAAGACAAGCGACCCAATTTAAGGAAATGGAAATGACAGTGTCACATCCCTAGCTTCTGGTTTGCTCTGAGCTAGCTAGTCATGTGTTGCATCATGTTTAAATTTTGCCTAAAATTGAAATGGGGATGTTCAAACCCTAGCATTAAATCAACTCAACTAGGGTGAATTAAAATCTTTTCAATAAACCCAAAAGGTTCCTAAGAAAAGTTCATGATTTCTGGTTGAGGTGGAAACCTCTGCCAAAAATGATGAATATATTCTTAGGTCATTTTTGGATTTTTGAATTAAATCATATTGCATTTGACTTTGGGCATTTAAATACTATAAATAATTTAAATGTTCAAATAAATGTTGAAAATTGTTAAGGGTCACTGAAATAATTCAGAAAGCACCCATAATTGTTTCCAGGATTTTATTAAATGATTTGGTATTTTAAATCAAATCAAAAACAAAATAACAGAAATAGAAAAGAAATAAAAGAGAGAGAGAGAAGGAAGTTACCTGGCACCCACTTACCTGGCCCAGCACGGCCCAGCCCATCTCCACTTCCCCCCCTGTCGTCTTCCTCTGCCAGTAGGCAGAGGCGAGGCGTGGCGCGCGCCCGAGAGGCCTCGGCCACCTCCTGCTTCCCCCTGGCCACCTCCTGCTTCCTCCTCGACGCCCGGAGACGCCACGCACCTCCCTGCCTCTCTCCCTCACTCTCCCGCGTCCTCATCCTCTCCCCGGAACACTCTCCCCCTCCTCTGTTCTCCTCACCCGAACGGAGCCGCCGCCACCGACGAGAGCCACCGTGGCTACCGGCCACCCCACGGCTCACCGACGCCCCAGGAAGCTCCGCCGGTCCTCCCTCTTCCTCCTCACCAAGACGGAAGGCGCCGGAAGCCCTGGATGGGGCCAGCTTCGCCGTTCCCCTCCTCGGCCACCGCGGATCGTCGCCGTCAAATCCGTCCCCGTCCGGCCTCCCTCAAGCTCGCCGTCCACCTCTACAGGGTCTACGTGAGCTCTCCGTCCGTTTTCCCCTCTCTGTTTCGTCGTTCGCGCGCCGTAGCTAGGTTATCCACCAAGGCCGAAACCCCATCGCCGCCGGCCATGGCGCCGCCGTGGCCAGGGCCACCGCAGCCCGCGCCTGAGCACGTCACCGTGCTCGGTGAACCCCCAGGAGCACGTAGCCCTCCTCGTTTTCTCCTCTAGTGCACCATAGCTTCGCCACCGTTCGCGCCCGAACTCCGGCCACCGCGGAAGTGCTCGCCGCCGTCGTCTCCGGCCACCCCACGGCCCCTCGTGCAGCCAGCTAGGTGCGGCCGTGTACGGGCTACCTTCTGGTGGCCTTCGCGCGTCGAGCCGCCGCCCGTAGCGCAACCCCGGTGAACATCCGCCGCGTTTCGTGTCACCGCCGGCCGAACTCCGGTGACCAGTGACGTGGCGCTGTCATTAGCCACTAATGACGCACTAACCAACCCCCTAGGCCACTGACAGTGGGCCCTACCCCTGGTCAAACCCCAGTCAGCGCTGGGTTTGACCGGGATTAGCTCCTGTGTCACTGACGTGTGGCCCCCACACGTCAGGTTTGACCTGGGGCGCCCAGTTGACCCTGCTGACGTCACCATGACGTGGTGCTGACGCCATAATTCATTTCTGGATTTATATTATTCAGGAAATTCCAGAAAATGCCTAAAACTTCTAAAAATCATAGAAATTTAACCGTAGCTCCAAATTAAATAATTTATATATGAAAAATTATCAGAAAAATTCAAGGAATCCATCTGTACCATTTTCATGCATGTTAGAACAACTTATAGCTGCTGTTTAGCACAAATCAATTAAATGGTATTTGAATAATCACATATGGAGTTTGAATTTGAATCTTGTATTCAAACCAACTTCATTTAATCTGTTGCTAGTTGCATTAGCTCAAAACACATTCATATTGCCATGTCATGAGCATGCATCATATTGTGCATTGCATTGATTGTATTTCTTCTTTGTTGCCGGTATCTGTTCCCTCCCGGTAGACGATGTTCCGACGTTGTGATCGTTGACACTGATGAAGACTCAATGTTATCTTCAGAAGTGCCAGGCAAGCAAAACCCCCTTGTTCATTCCGATAAAATCCCACTCTCTCGCTCCTGCTCTCTATTACTGCATTAGGACAACAACGATTCAACTGTTACTTGCTGCGGTAGCTGAACCCCTTTATCCTTTGCATGACCTGTCATTCCACAGTAAATAGATGAAACCCACTAGCATGAGTAGGAGTTGTTTGAGCCCTGTTGTGCCTACTCATTCATGTTTGTTTGTCATGCCTGCTATTGCTTAGAGTTGAGTCAGGTCTGATTCATTGGGGATGTATCAGAGGCGTGTGAACATGTCCTACTGTGTGTGAGCTAAGTGTGTGAACATGATTTGGTAAAGGTAGCGGTGAGAGGCCATGTAGGAGTACATGGTGGGTTGTCTCATTGCAGCCGTCCTCAGGAACTGAGTTCTGTGTTTGTGATCCATGAACAGTTACTACCACACATTGGGTTCCGGTAACTCGACCCCTCTCGGCTTCTTAATCACCCTTGTTCTCTGTCCAGGAGTTGCAACTAGTTTCTGGTGTTTGTAGGTAGTGTTAGTAGTCTACCAAGTGGCACCCGGTACAGGTGGGCTTGGGACAGACTAGGCACAGTGGCCCGGTGTACCAAGTGGCACCCGGATGGTGGACTTGGGAACCCTGCACACATCGTTTGGGGCCGTGAGTGACACCCCGGCCGGATCTCCTTGCGGATGGAACCCGAATAGGCGATAAACCTGGACAAGAGACTTGAGTGTTTAGGTAGGCCGTGGCCGACTCCCTCGCCCGGCTTCCGCTTGAAGGTTGCCGAGATACATGACGTGTACATGGCGATAAGTGGCGAGAGCGTGTGTGAAGAAGTACACCCCTGCAGGGTTATCACTGTCTATTCGAATAGCCGGATTCCTCGGATATGGAAACTTGGACCCCATTGCATAGTTCATAGACAAGTGAAAGTGGATACCCTAAAATACGCAAGATAAGCGTGAGTGCTATGGATGGCGTTCTCATAGGGAGACGGGAGCGGATCCATAGTGGTGTATTGATATGGTGAATATGTGGACTCGTGTGCGCCACCTCAAAAGAGTTACTTGCAGTCGTAGTTCAGGTTAGCCACCGAGTCAAAGCTGGCTTGCTGCAGTTAAACTCCACCACCCCCTTGTTGATAATGATGCATATGTAGTTAGTTCTGATGTAAGTCTTGCTGGGTACATTTGTACTCACGTTTGCCTATTTTATGTTTTTGCAGAGAGACTTCAGTCTCACTAGTAGTTCCGCTTGGACTTCGACGTTTAGCTTGTTACCTCAGCTACGATCTTGTGCGCTCGGCAGGATCTGGTAGATAGTCAGGCTTTCAGCCTTTTTCATTTATAGACGTCTGTACTCAGACATGATAGCTTCCGCTTGTGCTTTGATTTGTATTCTCTGAGTGTTGGGTCATGAGACCCATGTTTGTAATATCTCGCTCCTCGGAGCCTATTGAATAATTACTTGAGTTGTAGAGTCATGTTGTGATGCCATGTTGTATCTGCACATATCGAGCATATTGTGTGTATGTTATTGAAATGCTTGGTATGTGTGGGATCTGACTATCTAGTTGTTTATCCTTAGTAGCCTCTCTTACCGGGAAATGTCTCCTAGTGTTTCCACTGAGCCATGGTAGCTTGCTACTGCTCCGGAACACTTAGGCTGGCCAGCATGTGTCCTTCTTCGTTCCTGTGTCTGTCCCTTCGGGGAAATGTCACGCGATGAATACCGGAGTCCTGTTAGCACGCTACAGCCCGGTTCACCGGAGTCTTGCTAGCCCAGTGCTACAGCCTGGATTCACTCGCTGATGACCGACACGTTTGATGTTGGGTCATGGATGCCTGTCCCTGTAAGTTTGTGCCACTTTGGGTTTACGACTAGCCATGTCAGCCCGGGCTCCTTACCATATGGATGCTAGCGACACTATCATATACGTGTGCCAAAAGACGCAAACGGTCCCGGGCAAAGGTAAGGCGACACCCGTGGGAATACCGTGCGTGAGGCCGCAAAGTGATATGGGGTGTTACATGCTAGATCGATGTGGCATTGAGTCGGGGTCCTGACAGCATTGGTATCAGAGCTTGACTGCCTGTAGGATTACCAAGCCAAACTGGTCGAAGTTGAGTCTAGAAATTCTTAGTTATATAAGGGAATTGATTGTGGGATGGAACGTAAGGCTCTTTTTACTCCTTATACCTCATGGCCTTCTGATCTGAGTCATCATCTTCTCTTCTACGGGGATTAAGAACTAGGCTATCTCTTCTTTCTATTAGGATCACGTGTTGCTAATCTGTAGACTTATAAGATTGTTGGACTTAAGCCTCGTTTCAGTTCCTACTACTTCTGTATGATTACTGTTGATCTCGGAACCTTGATACTGTGATGTTGAGTGGTTATGCCACCATTTTGTGATTGTCTCAAATCTTTTTGAGCATTACAGCCGTTATGTTGTCCGAGTCATCCCAGGTCTCTAAACAGTCTGATGCATTTGCAAATCCTTTCCTTCCGTCTCCGATGTCCCTTTTGGTCGGAATAAGCACACTAATCGGTAGGTTGAGGTACTCTGTTACCTCGGCGTAGATGTTGGAGCTATTATTATGACCTTAGGTGTTTAGGAAGTCACCTAGCAATTTAGCAATGCTTTTGTATCCCCAGTGTGATGATTCTGGCCATTATTTTGAAAGCATCCCGTGATGTTATTAGTTAGTAGGCATTCTATTTCTGGGTTTTGAACCCGAGATTCACTCTACTTACTTCATGTTGATAGTGTTTGCTAGTTCCTTCAGGATATTAGTAACTTTGCGATAGTCCTCGAGGTCCGTGGTATTTCCTTCTTCTAAATACTATGAACCTCTTATGGCAGATGTTTATTGGATCAAAAGATCACAATTAGAGTACTCTTGAGGAGATCTCCATTCATAAATCGTGACTCTGCCAGTCCTACCTCTCTGCATGGGTTATCTGGAAGAAATGTTGGAATTCGTTCGACATGCTAAACCATGCATCCACAACTCAGAAAATCGTATGTTCCTTTGAGTTGTCCCTCTTTAGTTGTCTTCTGACCCTCGTCTATCAATTGATAGTCAAGAGTATGTGTGCATTCGTTCATCGATGCCTATTACTCTTGTGGTCTGTCAAGCCATTCTATTCCGGAATGACTAGGAGAAACAAACTCCAGTACCTCATCCATATCTAGGATTGGGTCAAAGCAATTGTGCTCTGCAGATCAAAATGCCAGCCCAGCTTTTGATTCTGTTCTACCCTGAAGTATTACCGTCTTTATGTCAGGATTTTCATGAGGATTGCACCGGCTCTTGTGAATTCTTGATGTAGTGATACTTCTCGCCATCATTATTCATCCCTCGGTTCCGTGTTGTCACAACCGGAATGCCGACAAGTGAATCGTGATGTGTGAATTCAATACTCCTAGCAACCTTGTTGCTTGGTAGTTAATGGACAATAACCTCATTCTTAGCATGTTGATTTTTGAATCATCGCCCTAAGGTTGATTGTGCTACCTAGTCCTTATTTCTTGGTGCACTCTTTGATTGATGAGTTAGGATTTTGTCATGTCCTCGCTCACTTGATCATATCGTCTTGCCCTGAAAAGCAAGATTGTTCCCGATCTTGGTAACATATCGGTGGTTCGTGATTTTCTGAATATCTTCTCGGAAGTATCACCAGGTCGTCACCTGATCGCTATGATTGAGTTCGTGAAACAAGTTGGTTTATTTCTGTAAACCACCCTTTCTCCAAGAATCCATGTTGGATACCCCTGATGCTAGTTGGTTAAGCCGAACAACAACTTGGAGAGTTGGAAGATAAAAGCTTGTCCGACTTAGTTCATGTTAAGGGATATCTTTTTGTGTGTGTGTGTGTGTGTGTGTTGAAGAAAGATGATATCTTTATTGGTTGATCCTCGTGATCAATTGTTGGATCTATTATCTTACCCAAACCTTTGATTTGAGTATGGGCTATCGTCAAATCAAATCAGAACCAGCGATATTCGTAATGTTGTCTTACTCGTGGTTGTTCCTCGAGCATACACCATTATATCTTTCGGGCCTGACCAATGCTATCACCTTGTTCACATAATTGTGGAATTCCACTAATATGGAAACCTGGATGAATTGTTGTTGAGCCCATTGACAACATCCTTATCTCCTCCATGATTTTGTTGAACATTAAGTTAGTGTTGGAAACTTGTGTAAGCATTATCTTCATGACTCGTTCGTGAAGCATATGTTTGGACAAAAGAAGTGAGTCCCTCTAATTCATGTGCACTTGATGCAAGTTGCCGCCATGAATTTGAGAAGGCTTGTTTTACCTCTTTTGGAATCATCCCAAGTCAGTCATGCACGTGCGAAGA
Organism: Triticum aestivum; assembly: GCF_018294505.1. Taxonomy (NCBI): domain Eukaryota; kingdom Viridiplantae; phylum Streptophyta; class Magnoliopsida; order Poales; family Poaceae; genus Triticum; species Triticum aestivum. Next base: position 315,106,182 of record NC_057803.1, read on the forward strand.
ATTCGGTGGTCTGTTAGACTGATCATCTTCATTCCATATGTATATCCTAGCACACCAAGCCACTGATTGAGTTGTTCAAAGATAAAGGAGTCTGTCCAAGGTGAACTCTTTGGACTTCCACGCGTGGAGACTTCGATGTCATTAATAATGGTTCCCCACCTGAACTCAGTAGTGTTTTATTGTAAGACTACCATGTGATAATGTTGTCTGGGACAACGTGTTCACATGTGTGTAGCAGAACCAGCTCATGTTTTGGAGCTTGCTATCATAGTTCATCTCCCGAGAATCCCGCAACGTCATCTCGTCGATTTGTGTTGCAAACTTTCATTTTTCTTCCTAGACCCGATGAGCCTGGAATATTCTGACACCAACCAAATCTGAATCTCAGGCAGATGTGATGGTTGGAACATTTTCCAAGAACTATAATATTGGTCTCGCGATAACCGGTAAAGTGGATGTCGTGGCCAACACACCCCGCCGGAAGACCTGTTATTATAATATCTTGATTGAGGAAGTTGGCCACCTTTCCATAAGGACTCCGTAGGATTTACTCCCTAGATGCGCCTTATGATTTTTGTGTTCCGAAGTCCGACCTTTTACTTGATGTTCTAGATACCAAACCATATCTATGAATGGGTTACACTAGCACATCAAGGAGAGCATTAGAAGCGGAGTGCTAAATGTCTCTCGGTCGATCATCCATATTTTATTTCCTTGGCCCTGCCAAGGGTGAAATCTGAGAAGGTGTTATCTTCCTTTGCATCTGCATCCTCCATCACCATTCATCATGGTAGTAAGTTGTGTTACCGGAACCTTGACACGGATGTTGGTAAAACCTTGATGATTATGGAATTGCTCAAGTTCTTGAGAGCACGCGCAAGTGCTAGGTTTGATCGTCGGCATTAACTGTATAGCGCTCTCAGTTTCCTCGGTTATGCTATAACCATTCCAATAGTGGAATAACTCTCTATTGTTGAGCCTCTCCCCAGTTACTAGAATCATTCCCATCATTTGCGTTTCGTTCCCAGCTTTCACCGCCAATGTGCCATTCTACCATGGGTCTCTTCCATTTCCGGTGATAAGCAAATTCATCCATTACGTTGTCTTCAACAAGGTAATCCACATCATCCAAGTTCGGGTATGCCATTCTACCGAACCCCTCTAAATGATCGATTATGATTTGCCTTAAGCTGGTATAAAGAGTTTCAAGGATCTTTGAATCAAAGGTAATTCTTTTTGCCACTTAAGGGGATATTTCTACGAGTCACCTTCCCTAAGGTGCATCGTTATGGTATCATGGCAACTCAAACTCCTCGCTACGTTGACAATCGTTTACCACCTTCTTAAGCGTGAAATTGATGTCTACCTAGTGAACCTTTGTCATCTGCTTCACTCCAATTCCTATGGATGTGTACTTCGTCTCTCAGCTCGAGAGATGTTGTTATGTCTCATTCCTTGGGTTAACCCTGAGTTGTTCGACCTTCGAGAGGAACAATTCTTTTAGGGTCTTTCCTTTCCTCTCGTGGTCATGATAGTTGGAGTTCTCAAGGCAAGACTTCAAGACAATGATGGTGAATGAATCAACATTCAATTGAAGTGCACCCTGGATCGTGAAGATTATACTAGTCTGCGTTACCCCTTCACCTTACCCTACGCTTGAATCTCGAGACGAGATTCTTGTTTAGTGGGGGTGAGTTGTCACATCCCTAGCTTCTGGTTTGCTCTGAGCTAGCTAGTCATGTGTTGCATCATGTTTAAATTTTGCCTAAAATTGAAATGGGGATGTTCAAACCCTAGCATTAAATCAACTCAACTAGGGTGAATTAAAATCTTTTCAATAAACCCAAAAGGTTCCTAAGAAAAGTTCATGATTTCTGGTTGAGGTGGAAACCTCTGCCAAAAATGATGAATATATTCTTAGGTCATTTTTGGATTTTTGAATTAAATCATATTGCATTTGACTTTGGGCATTTAAATACTATAAATAATTTAAATGTTCAAATAAATGTTGAAAATTGTTAAGGGTCACTGAAATAATTCAGAAAGCACCCATAATTGTTTCCAGGATTTTATTAAATGATTTGGTATTTTAAATCAAATCAAAAACAAAATAACAGAAATAGAAAAGAAATAAAAGAGAGAGAGAGAAGGAAGTTACCTGGCGCCCACTTACCTGGCCCAGCATGGCCCAGCCCATCTCCACTTCCCCCCCTATCGTCTTCCTCTGCCAGTAGGCAGAGGCGAGGCGTGGCGCGCGCCCGAGAGGCCTCGGCCACCTCCTGCTTCCCCCTGGCCACCTCCTGCTTCCTCCTCGACGCCCGGAGACGCCACACACCTCCCTGCCTCTCTCCCTCACTCTCCCACGTCCTCATCCTCTGCCCGGAACACTCTCCCCCTCCTCTGTTCTCCTCACCCGAACGGAGCCGCCGCCACCGACGAGAGCCACCGTGGCTACCGGCTACCCCACGGCTCACCGACGCCCCAGGAAGCTCTGCCGGTCCTCCTTCTTCCTCCTCACCAAGACGGAAGGCGCCGGAAGCCCTGGATGGGGCCAGCTTCGCCGTTCCCCTCCTCGGCCACCGCGGATTGTCGCCGTCAAATCCGTCCCCGTCCGGCCTCCCTCAAGCTCGCCGTCCACCTCTACAGGGTCTACGTGAGCTCTCCGTCCGTTTTCCCCTCTCTGTTTCGTCGTTCGCGCGCCGTAGCTAGGTTATCCACCAAGGCCGAAACCCCATCGCCGCCGGCCATGGCGCCGCCGTGGCCAAGGCCACCGCAGCCCGCGCCTGAGCACGTCACCGTGCTCGGTGAACCCCCAGGAGCACGTAGCCCTCCTCGTTTTCTCCTCTAGTGCGCCGTAGCTTCGCCACCGTTCGCGCCCGAACTCCGGCCACTGCGGAAGTGCTCGCCGCCGTCGTCTCCGGCCACCCCACGGCCCCTCGTGCAGCCAGCTAGGTGCGGCCGTGTACGGGCTACCTTCTGGTGGCCTTCGCGCGTCCAGCCGCCGCCCGTAGCGCAACCCCGGTGAACATCCGCCGCGTTTCGTGTCGCCGCCGGCCGAACTCCGGTGACCAGTGACGTGGCGCTGTCATTAGCCACTAATGACGCACTAACCAACCCCCTAGGCCACTGACAGTGGGCCCTACCCCTGGTCAAACCCCAGTCAGCGCTGGGTTTGACCGGGATTAGCTCCTGTGTCACTGACGTGTGGCCCCCACACGTCAGGTTTGACCTGGGGCGCCCAGTTGACCCTGCTGACGTCACCATGACGTGGTGCTGACGCCATAATTCATTTCTGGATTTATATTATTCAGGAAATTCCAGAAAATGCCTAAAACTTCTAAAAATCATAGAAATTTAACCGTAGCTCCAAATTAAATAATTTATATATGAAAAATTATCAGAAAAATTCAAGGAATCCATCTGTACCATTTTCATGCATGTTAGAACAACTTATAGCTGCTGTTTAGCACAAATCAATTAAATGGTATTTGAATAATCACATATGGAGTTTGAATTTGAATCTTGTATTCAAACCAACTTCATTTAATCTGTTGCTAGTTGCATTAGCTCAAAACACATTCATATTTCCATGTCATGAGCATGCATCATATTGTGCATTGCATTGATTGTATTTCTTCTTTGTTGCCGGTATCTGTTCCCTCCCGGTAGACGATGTTCCGACGTTGTGATCGTTGACACTGATGAAGACTCAATGTTATCTTCAGAAGTGCCAGGCAAGCAAAACCCCCTTGTTCATTCCGATAAAATCCCACTCTCTCGCTCCTGCTCTCTATTACTACATTAGGACAACAACGATTCAACTGTTACTTGCTGCGGTAGCTGAACCCCTTTATCCTTTGCATGACCTGTCATTCCACAGTAAATAGATGAAACCCACTAGCATGAGTAGGAGTTGTTTGAGCCCTGTTGTGCCTACTCATTCATGTTTGTTTGTCATGCCTGCTATTGCTTAGAGTTGAGTCAGGTCTGATTCATCGGGGATGTATCAGAGGCGTGTGAACATGTCCTACTGTGTGTGAGCTAAGTGTGTGAACATGATTTGGTAAAGGTAGCGGTGAGAGGCCATGTAGGAGTACATGGTGGGTTGTCTCATTGCAGCCGTCCTCAGGAACTGAGTTCTGTGTTTGTGATCCATGAACAGTTACTACCACACATTGGGTTCCGGTAACTCGACCCCTCTCGGCTTCTTAATCACCCTTGTTCTCTGTCCAGGAGTTGCAACTAGTTTCTGGTGTTTGTAGGTAGTGTTAGTAGTCTACCAAGTGGCACCCGGTACAGGTGGGCTTGGGACAGACTAGGCACAGTGGCCCGGTGTACCAAGTGGCACCCGGATGGTGGACTTGGGAACCCTGCACACATCGTTTGGGGCCGTGAGCGACACCCCGGCCGGATCTCCTTGCGGATGGAACCCGAATAGGCGATAAACCTGGACAAGAGACTTGAGTGTTTAGGTAGGCCGTGGCCGACTCCCTCGCCCAGCTTCCGCTTGAAGGTTGCCGAGATACATGACGTGTACAGGGCGATAAGTGGCGAGAGCGTGTGTGAAGAAGTACACCCCTGCAGGGTTATCACTGTCTATTCGAATAGCCGGATTCCTCGGATATGGAAACTTGGACCCCATTGCATAGTTCATAGACAAGTGAAAGTGGATACCCTAAAATACGCAAGATAAGCGTGAGTGCTATGGATGGCGTTCTCGTAGGGAGACGGGAGCGGATCCATAGTGGTGTATTGATATGGTGAATATGTGGACTCGTGTGCGCCACCTCAAAAGAGTTACTTGCAGTCGTAGTTCAGGTTAGCTACCGAGTCAAAGCTGGCTTGCTGCAGTTAAACTCCACCACCCCCTTGTTGATAATGATGCATATGTAGTTAGTTCTGATGTAAGTCTTGCTGGGTACATTTGTACTCACGTTTGCCTATTTTATGTTTTTGCAGAGAGACTTCAGTCTCACTAGTAGTTCCGCTTGGACTTTGACGTTTAGCTTGTTACCTCAGCTACGATCTTGTGCCCTCGGCAGGATCTGGTAGATAGTCAGGCTTTCAGCCTTTTTCATTTATAGACGTCTGTACTCAGACATGATAGCTTCCGCTTGTGCTTTGATTTGTATTCTCTGAGTGTTGGGTCATGAGACCCATGTTTGTAATATCTCGCTCCTCGGAGCCTATTGAATAATTACTTGAGTTGTAGAGTCATGTTGTGATGCCATGTTGTATCTGCACATATCGAGCATATTGTGTGTATGTTGTTGAAATGCTTGGTATGTGTGGGATCTGACTATCTAGTTGTTTATCCTTAGTAGCCTCTCTTACCGGGAAATGTCTCCTAGTGTTTCCACTGAGCCATGGTAGCTTGCTACTGCTCCGGAACACTTAGGCTGGCCGGCATGTGTCCTTCTTCGTTCCTGTGTCTGTCCCTTCGGGGAAATGTCACGCGATGAATACCGGCGTCCTGTTAGCCCGCTACAGCCCGGTTCACCGAAGTCCTGCTAGCCCAGTGCTACAGCCTAGATTCACTCGCTGATGACCGACACGTTCGATGTTGGGTCATGGATGCCTGTCCCTGTAAGTTTGTGCCACTTTGGGTTTACGACTAGCCATGTCAGCCCGGGCTCCTTACCATATGGATGCTAGCGACACTATCATATACGTGTGCCAAAAGACGCAAACGGTCCCGGGCAAAGGTAAGGCGACACCCGTGGGAATACCGTGCGTGAGGCCGCAAAGTGATATGGGGTGTTACATGCTAGATCGACGTGGCATTGAGTTGGGGTCCTGACAGACAGTAAGGAACGGAGAACTTACTCGTCATCCGTCTCCTCCTCTTCCACCAGCTTCCTTTTCCTCTCCGGGCTGAGAGGCCCAAGATCAAAAGGGAGCTCCGCATCATCATCAGAGTCAACGCCTGCCGGAGGAGGCGAAGGAGGCAGCGGGGTTTGTGCACGCCCGGATGAGGAAGGGGCTGTTGTCTTCTTCTTCTCAACGGCCTTTGTCAGCCTCTTGGCTGCCGTGGCCCTCGTGTGGTGCCCAGACCCCTTCAGGGTCAATTGAGGCCACTCAGCCCTGCCGGGCCGGACCGGCTCACCGGAGCCAGCCCGCCGCGGGACTCGCCCTCTTCCCCTGGTTGGCGTCGAGCCCGCCGCCGCGTCCTCCTCCTCCCCCGATGACTCGTCGGCCGCGTCTTTGACGAGTGGAGATCCAGTGTTGGCGCTGCTGACCTCCCCGGAGGCCGCCGCCCACCGGGAGAGCTCCTCTTCCTCCGCTGCCGTTGCGGCCATGTCCTCCACGCCCCCGGCACTTCCGGCCTCCATGGCAAGCTGTGCCTCCCTCGCCCTAGTGGCGATGTAGTCCAGCTCTGCCTGGGTGGTGTCCATGATAAGCCACCGCTCGGCGTCGGCATTGACATACACCTCGATCAGGGTGTCGAAGAATTGCTGCACATCCTTGACCTTCGGCTCCTTCTAGCTCGGGACAGGACCGTGCGCATTACAGTCCGGCATCATGGCGATGATCTCGGACCGACGCGAATTGTTGCACAACGGGACCACCCCCGTTGGCAGGTTGAAAAATGGCCCCTTGAGGGCCTTGCCAACCTTTGCGGCAGCCCTCGCGGCCTTGCCGGTCCGCTCGACCTCGCCATCGCAACACACATCAAGCTGGAAAAGCCGCTGGCAGAAGTGAGCATGCGCCAACACTGTGAAGTTGTGATCGAGGCCGGGGCGGAGTCGCATAATGTCAGCCGGGTTCGTAAAGAGCCAAGCTGGCCTCCCCTTGCTGTGCAATGGGGCGATCCGGCGGCGAATGAAGTCCACCCTGATCATCTCAACAATGAGTCCGGCCAGGGTGAGCTGGAGAATCCTGGTGGTGGCGACAGTGAGCCTCCCATCGGCGGCGTCGACATCGCTCCAATCGCTGCCGCAGACCGGAGGCACTCGGCGGACCTTGCAGAATTCCGGCGGGTTTTCATCCCCAATCCAGCACCACCGACCACGCCATTCCTCCCACCTCTCCTTCACGGCACCGTCCGAGTACACCCCCTTGGATCTTGGTATCCAGGTCACGCAACCGGAGACGGCTCCTCCCGGTTGGATTCGAGGGAAGAAGTAATGGCGGAAGAGCGCCGTGTTGGGCTGCACCCCGGCAAAGCCTTCGCAAAGATGCGCGAAGAAAGCCATGCACGCCACCGCATTCGGAGTAAAATCCAAGAGGCGAAAGCTGAAGGTGCGCATAACATCGCAGAAGAAATCGGAGAAAGGAGGGCATAACCCGCAAGAAAAGTAATCAACGAAGAAGGGGTACCGATTTGAGGCAGGATCAGCGCAAGCAGCAGGAATGATGCGCGTCGCCGGGTGTCCCGAATCCCCTCCCCCCATCTTCACTCCCCATAGGGGCTTGAAGGAGGCCCAGAGCTCTTGAACGTCAACTGTCGAGGGGAAGAAGAAGGCGGAGTTCATCTGGTCCCCTGACAGCGCGCTCTCCGGCGGCTCCACTGTCCCAGCGCCCTTAGCCACCCCCTTGCCCTTGGCGAATTTGGGAGCCATGGCAACCAAGGAGTTCAAAGGTCTGAGGAAGGGGGATGGGGAAGCGATGGCGGCGGGTGACAACGAAAGCTTAGGAAGGAAGGAAGAAAGGGAACGGCGGCTCTGAGATCGGAAAAGGCACGAGGGAAGAGGAGAAAGTGAGCAGCGCGCCCACGGTTATTCCTTCTTATGGGGGAAAAACGCGGGCCGCCTCCTTTCACATTAACTGTGATGTGACGCATGCCCATGGGAAGCAACCCCATGCATGCCGCCCACGTCACACACGCCTCCCCACGCCGCGCCACGCGCGGGAAGCATGGGAAGCGCAACGCGCGAAGAGACTTACCGCGGTAAAAACCGCCCCGCCTGCCCGCGCACCGTTTTTGGGCCTAGCCCAACAACGCGATCGCGCTTACGTGTGGCCCAGGCCCGGGGGCTCCTGTCGGTGTACAAAAATAGGGGTACGCTTTTTGTACCCCTATAACTGTGCACGGGCAGTCTGAGCCACGGGCACCACCACACTGAGCAAGGCAAGGGAGGTGAGCCAAGGTAAGGCCGAAGATCAGGAGAAGCAGAACGACGCCAAGACCAAGACCACAAAGAGCAAAGGGGACGAAGCGGGCTCCCCCCGGTAAGATCCTTGCTGGGAGGCAGTTTTAGCAAACCCGGCAAGACCCTTGCCATGGCAGCTCGCCCCACACCTACGGAGTGAGTCACCCTTGATTCCACTGCCCCCATGGGGCAAGGATTCGGGAGACATCCTCGTGGTGGCATGCAGATCTTTGTGAAGACATTCGAGATCAGATACACCCTTCAGAAGATGATGATCCTTGGCAGGATCCCAGCCAAGGAGGACCACAAGGACCCCGGCAAGAGCCTTGCCGGGGATGACAGCAGGCGCCACGGCAAGACCCTTGCCGGGGCCCCGACAAGGCCCTTGCCAAAAACACCCGTTGGGCCACCATCAGGCCCACGCCAGCCAAACCTCCACCGCCGTTCGCATGCAGCTGCCGACCCAACCAGCTGGGCAGGCACCTGCGTGGCGGCATGCAGATCTTCATGGAGACCCACCATTGCGCCACCTCAGCTGCCTGCCTGCCTACATGGCACCGCAGGTGCCGCTGGCCAGGGCGTGTGTCGACGCGAGAGGGAGCAGCGATAGACGAGACATGGCTCTCTCCCATCCCCGATAAAGCAAGGACACCTAGGCAAGACGCATTAAATGCGCCTTGTCATGTAATGCGAGGGATAACCTCACATCACTGTACCCTTTTCCACCTCCTGTGTGCCACTGTGGCAACCCCTTTCCTATAAAAGGAGGCCCGAGGCGACCAAGAGGGGGATTCGGCTTTTTGGAGCTCCTCACGCCCCATAGCTAGCTCAAGAACATAGATATACAAGCCACCAAAGCAGGAGTAGGGTTTTACGCATCCCCACGGCCCAAACCTGGATAAACGAACCGTGTGCTACCTGTTTGATCCGCTCTTCTCACGACCCCGTGCCCCGCAACCGTAGTAGGGATTCTTGTGATCCTATAGGTCTTGTTCCCACCGACAGCTACTCCCTCCGTTCGATAATGTAGTGCCTATATTTTTTTGAAAGTAAAACTTTTGAACCTTTGACCAAGTTTATAAAGAAATTACTTATATCTACAATACCAAAGATAAATGATAGTACGAAGTAAATGTTGTAATGAATCTAATGATCGGTCGAGATGTAAATGTTTTTCTCCACATATACCTGGTCAAACTTTTCTGAGGATTGAATTTTCAAAACATCCATATGCTTATGGACGTGAGAGAGTATCTACCTAGAGAGAGAGAGAGTGAAATAGAAAGAGTGACTAAAAAAGTGTGTGTGCGTGTGTGAAAGAGACATGGACAACAAACGATAAGGTAGAGAAAAAGTGGGTGTGTCTTATGCAAACATATCACACATGCATCTTCGACAACAGAAACGAGGTGAGGAGATGGTGTGTGGTTGTTTGCAACCGAGAGAGAAAAACCCCTAGCAGGTGGCCAAGAGAGGTGTGACATACAAGGGAGAGTGGTCGAGAGAGACGCATGGAGAAAAATGTAGACATGGGGAGGAGAGAGTGTATGTTTGTGACAGGAGATCCCCTCGAGATCGTGATGGGACTACATGGGTGGGAGATCGAGTGACAAGGTGTGTGCACGATTGAAGATACCCCGAGAGATATTGAGATAGACGTATGGATGGAAGGAGACAATATGTGTGTTCCTGATGGCTTGTGAGAGATAACCATACTTAGGGGGGAGTGCGTGCGCCTATGATGGAGTGGTGGATTATGGTACTTAGGGGGGGTGCATGTCACATAGAGAGAGAACAAGGGAGGAGAGTGTTAGATGGGTCTATGTAGCGCGAGCCAGATATGTGTATGTGTGAAACAGGGAGATATAAAGTTTGGGAGAGATAGAGGAGCCCCGGGATAGCTGAGTGGTGCTTCAGACAACTGGGAGGGGGAAAGAGATATTCCCTCCACTCAATAATGCAGTACATATAAATTTTTTAGAAGTCAAACTTTGGAAACTTTGACCAGGTTTATGCAAATATTATTTATATCTACAATACCAAAGATACATCATAAGAAACTACATCTCATGATGAACCTAATGATATATGTTTGCCGTTCTAGATGTAAATGTTTTTCTCCACGTACATGGTCAAACTATGTGATGTTTGACTTTTCAGTAAATCTGTATGCTGTCGACCAAAGAGAGCGCCTGAGTTGAGAGAGATCAAGTGCGTGTGAAGGAGAATGAGTGAGTGTGCAAAAGAGTATGTGTGTGAAAGAGAAAGGGGCAAGAAATGAAAAATTAGATAGAGAGAGAGTGTGTTCGTTTCTTATGCAAACATATCACAGATGCACCTCCAAGATAGAAAAGTGAGGTGAGGATATACACGAAGATAGCTAGTGCATGATTGTTTGCAACGGGGAGAGATACACCTATAGCACATGTCCAATAGAGGTCTGGCCAACAAGGGACAAAGGTCGAGAGGGACGCATGGAGAAGATGGATGCATGGGGAGGGACAGAGGGTGTGTTTGTGATAGAGAGATCCCCTCGAGATCGTGAGGGGACTATATGGGTGGGAGACCGAGGGATGAGGTGCGTGTGCGATAGAAAGATGCCCCGAGAGAATCGAGATAGACCATGCACATGTTTGTCATGGAGACTAAGAATTAGCTAGTCATATACATATAGGGGGATTGCATGTGCCTACAATTGAGTGAGAGACCATCATATTTGGCTATGCCTGAGATCGTGTGTGTGTGTGTGTGTGTGTTTGCGTGAGATGGAGAGAGAACGAGGGAGAGAGAGAGTTTTAGATGGGTCTATCGAGTGCGACTGAGATATGCATGTGTATGTGTGACCTAGGGAAATGGAGAGTTTGAGAGAGAGAGAGAGGGAAGAGCCCCGAGCCGGCAGAGTGGTGCGTCAGAGAGTTACGGGCAACGAGCCAGGGAATTTGTGTGCATATGATGAGTGCACCCAAGATATTTAGCTTGGACTAGAGAATCATACATAGTGTGCGAGAGAGACCTATACATGGAGTGTGCATG
>NC_057803.1:315117569-315140170 GCF_018294505.1 Triticum aestivum
GAGAGAGAGAGAGAGAGAGAGAGAGAGAGAGAGAGAGAGAGAGAGAGCAGGAGTCCGCGAGAGGGGGAGGTCGCGTTTTATGCATAAAAGACTGATATAAACCATGTTTTGATATAAACTTGCATTCAAATATTTAAATTGGAGAACATGTTGTCTGCAATCCACACATGAACGGAGATATGCGTAGCAAAAAATTTCATTAATTTGACTTTCAACATGTTCATGGAGTAGTATAATACTGTACAACATGCTACTCGATTGACATGTTCAATTTTGGATTTAGTTCACTATTTTGACCTGGTGAACGAGCTATTTCATCGAATCGAGATATTTCATTTTAGGTTTGATTCCCATTTTTGAGTGGGTCAACTATTTGTCATATAGTAAATCATTAGCAACAAGTATGTAAAAACACATTAGTCCCGAGCATCATCTCTCCATCTGAAAAATAAGTGGCAAGCTAATATTTCAAAATTTGATTCGAATCGACCTGGTAAGGCATACGTGGATCCTCGTTCTCCCAAAATTTGAACGAAATGCTAAACATGCTCTGCTCGGTGGAATTCACCCGAGCAAATAAATGGGAGATGCGAAATTACCGGCCTATGTGGGACATGCATCAATTGGCGCATTGTACATCGAGGGTAGGTTCGTAAATTCATCCAAGCACACCTTCTCCTCTGCCAAAATGACATGTGCCAAATAATTCATAAACCATGGGAGGCAAAACACCTTCTCCTCACCCGAAATCGCTCGTGCCGACTATTTCAAAACACGCCCTCCTCGCCTGAAATCGCTCGTGCCCACTATTTCAAAACAAGCCCTCCTCGCCCGAAATCGCTCACACTCAGTATTTCAAAACACGCCCTCCTCGCCTGAAATCGCTCGTGCCCACTATTTCAAAACAAGCCCTCCTCGCCCGAAATCGCTCACACTCAGTATTTCAAAACACGCCCTCCTCGCCCAAAATCGCTTGCGCCCACTATTTGGGAGAAGCAAAGTTACTCTACTATCCCCGACCGTCAGTACACAGACCCAAGTCCAGAAGCCTAAAGGTAGGGGTAGGACTGTAAATCCCCCCACATTTCAGACAAATACGTCTGTAAGACATGGTTCCCCCTCCCAATTCCCCATTCATACCTCGTGGGTGCCAAATCATCTTCTCCCCAGCCGTGAAACCTCAGCCCCTCCTCCATGGCGCCCCCACCGCACCAAATTCACCGCCGCCCTCCTCCCCCATGCAGGTGACACTGTCCGTTTGTCGTCATGCACTAGGCCGTGTGCCTTTTAATCCATGCTATCGGAGCTGCCTCGACGACGGCCGCGTGGACCGTACCGGAGCCGATTCACTCCCGCCATTGTGCACGGTGCCAGAGTGGCTCCAACTTCGGATGCATCCAGGGCCCCGACGCTGCTTACCCATAGCCGTCGACCATCGCGGCATCTCTGCTTTCCTATCGCCGATAGCCATCGCAACTGGGTCGGCCTCACCGACTCGGCAGCTGGAGCTGCCTACTTCACTAGGCTGCAAGATAGGTCGTACACTCATCTCAAATCACTTTATTAAGGCGTCAGTCATCTGAATTTTTGTTCTGGGCCAATCGATTCCCAATGGGAAGCAGCACCCCTGGAGGCGGCGAAGCTCCTAGGCTCCCGGTTGGCTGGTGTCTAATGTAAGGGCGCGGGGGCGCAAGTTCGCCGCGGAAGCAACGCTTAGATGGCTATCTTAGAGTTGCGTGGGTCGAAGGTACTGCCGCCGCCAGATCTGGGTGATGGCGAGTCTTTGTGGATTGGCCAGGGGCGGCGCAACCACGGCAGTGCGGTGGGGCGGGGAGCAGGGTTTTGGTTAGAGCTCTCGCGGCCACGGACGGCGGAGGCAGCCTGCTTTGCCAGTGTTCGCTGGTTCTTCGGGGAAGATTCTGAACAGTGTCAGCTGGGAGGCACAAGACGACCACCAAACCATCCGGCGTAGATCGGACAGTACGGAATTAAAATAAAATCATGTGACCCCAATTTAGTCTCTAGTCAACAGACGTGCAACCACTCTTTTACCTTACTGTTGATCTCTTAGGGTATTTCTTCAGATCACAGATATGTGTCATTCTTAACATTATGCATTTTCTGCATTTTCAGCCACACTGTCTTCCTTCTCACCATAGCTGCTTCAACAAGGGAAGCATACACCAGAAGGGAGCTATAGTCCCCACTCAACAGTTCCCTGCATCGAATGCGTGTGCCCGACATGGACAACCACAACAACAGCAGGCCCATCGACAAGTCTGCACATGATGCTCACTCTATGGATGGGGGCCAGATAGGTTGTACCCTCATCTTACTTGTGTGCAACATTTATGGCTTTGTTATTCATCTATGCATGGAAAATAGATTATCACATTTCACTGTATATTCATGCTGATCTCTTACGGGTCTTGTTCATGAGTTAACGCTGTTCCATAGTTCAGCTAAGAGACTTGTTCTTTAGGTAACATTGTTCCATAGTTATCATCCATCAGCCAATACTATCCCACAGGCTGGTGATTATAGTATTATACCACTTCTATTATTACCTATGTTGTTCTTTAATACTTTTGTGTGCCATCTAGTTAATCTCGAGTACAAACGATACATATTCTATAGCTTTCATCTATGTTCTCCCTTTAGTTTTTGAGACCTGTTGCTGCTAGTTAACCCCCAGTCCTACTCTTTATGTCATCCCCTACATGCACTCATTACGTAAATCTAACTATTAGTTGTCTTCCATGCATGTCAAATATAATTGCACACATTGATATATCCATAAGAACCTCACGGAGCAATCTAATGGCCAACAAACTTGACGTCAATGATACCCAATATGATGGAACATGTAAAGGCAGTTCTTTAGAAGACTTGCAGAAAGATGATGAATCCTATTCACCCCACAAGGTCCTTGCTATAACTTGGCCCATGATATGGGTACAACATGCATATGATGTCCTGGAGTGCATCTACTCTGTTGAAATGCCATGTGCTTAGCTTGCTGATCATGCATGTAAATATGTCATGCCATCCTGTTTTTCAGTACATATTCCATTCATGATAACATGTTTTCAAATTCAAGTACCGTCATTCTACTCTATCGCAATGCCATCTGCTTAGTTTGGACATCATGCTTCTGAATAGCTTATGCATTGTTATTCATCAGTATGTACTTCATCTGTCTACCATACCATGTTTTTTACATTGAAGTGTTGTTCTAGTGGTCTGTTGCAATGCCATCTTAGTTTCCCAATCTTACACGCATATGTTGCCTTAGTGTTTTTCTATATATATTCCGCTAGCATACAATTTTACATTCAACTTTTGTTTTTTTACTCTATTGTCCCGTCATATCCCTAGCTCTTACATGATACTCCCTCCGTCCGGATTACATGTCGCAGAAATGGATAAAAATGGATGTATCTAGAACTGAAATATGCCTAGACCCATCCATTTATTTCCGGACGGAGGTAATACATGTCAATATGTCATGCCTTTCTATTCTTCAGTACCTATTCCATCTCTCTGTTGTAGCATGTTTTATAATTGAAGCACCATTCTTATATATAAGGCATGCAAGGGGAAGATGGCTATGTTACAATTTGAAGGGTTACAAACAAGGTCTTTTCAAAAGATCCAAACGCCAGGAGATAGTAACCCAACTCTAGTTTTCATAGATACTGCTCCAGCACAGAGAAACCCAGCTCCTACTAATAATAATCATATTCCAGTGGCCAAAGAATTAGTCTGCTCCAGTCCAGCAAAAATATGTCAACTCCATTCTAAGAAGCATGTGCGTATCCTCCCATCATGACACTTTACAGCATTCCGATCATATTTTCTACATGTTTCTTACCCATCTCTCTTTTAGAAAATGAGCTTAAAGGATAGAAGACTTTTTACACTGGGATCGTATTCGAGGAAAGTATCTTGCGGGAATTCTCTATGCTCCAATGCTGATGTAAGTACCTATTGTATATCACTATATTTTTACATCAACATGTATTTTGTTAATCAGCGTGAGTCCAACCTTTATCCGATCTAAATTAAGTTGCAACAAAATGTATAATTAAAGGCGCCAATGTTGATTTTTGTAAGGAAAACTGCCTGGTAGTTTTGCATACTGAGCTGCATGAGTGTACTATCTGATATCATGCACATTACTAAATTGTAGTGCTGCTCTGGTTGCCCATTCATTCATTGTGTCAATGTTGCTTTCGTATTACCTTACCTGGCTGATGATAGTTGTAACATCCCAAATTTTCAATTTGGAATGTTATACATAGGTCATCATATGTATATCATATTTTATTTGCATTTTGGTTTTGATCCTAGAAATTCTAATCAACTCAAGGACCCATAGAGAGAGTTGGGGATTTCATTCATTTTCATATTTGAATTCCTCTCTAATATTGAAAAGAGGATCATTTTGGTTTTAATTATTTTTCTCTCCGAAAATATTTCGCATATAAAAATAAAAGAGAGGAGATAAAATGACTTCTTCAAAATAAAATAAATATTGGAGGAAAAATATTAAAATCAAATAAATAATTTATTTGGATTTTTATTGCTATTTTTTTTGAATTAGAAAAATATGCATTTTTAGGCCAGGGAAATGTTCATTTCGCTCAAAATATTTTATTTAGATGGAGAAAATTGTTCTTGGCATTTTTAGAAATATATATATATATTTTTAGGATTTTTCCTTTTCGGCAGAATTTATTTTATAAAAAAAGTTCCTGGACCGAACTGGGCCGAAGGCCCAGCCGGCCCGCTGCGCCGCCGCCATCCCCGCCTCACCATGCCGTGCCCTCGTCGGACTCCCGAGGGAGTCCGAGCTCGCCATGCCGCGCCGCCGACCCCCTCCCCAAGTCGGACCCCCCGAGGCTATTTAAGCCATCGCCCCCGACCCCTTTGCCCTCGTCCCGCCTCGCCGCCACAACCACCGCCACCGCCGCCATTGCCCCACCGTGCCGGCGCCTCGTCTCGTGCCGCCACCACGGGGCGCCGCCGCCTCGCCGCAGCCGCGGAGCCCCGCCGGAGCCGCCTCGCCATCTGCCGCCATTGACCACGCCGACCCGCTGGTTTTCTTTGGTAAACCGGTAAAAACCGCAAAGCCGCCGCCGTGTTTTAAAAAACCCTAGATCATTTTTTAGGTCGGTTTGCTTTTCTTGGTTTTCATCTGTTTAGGTTACTTTGTGAATGTTCGTTCGTTTTAACGAACAAATTTGTTCGTTCGCCTCTATTAGAGAACGTTCGCGCCGTAGTCTTTATTTTATTTTATTTTCGGTCAGTGACCTATCTGCGATTATTTTTATCACAGATTAGCCCCTAATCTGCTTATGTATGCTATTGTTTGTTTGCGATAGAATTCCAAAGTGCGAAGCATGCTACTACAAGTCTCTAGGTTGTGCGGATCGTCAGCAAGGCAAGTAACACATTGATCATACTCTTTTCATACCCAGTTTTTATGCATTAGTTACAATCCTCAAAAACTGCATGATTAGGATGTGATTAACTTGTGGGTATTAGGAAGTAGATGATGAGGTAGAATCTATTTCCCTTTTCTTATCAAATCCTTGGAGTTACTTCTACGTTATGCTTATACTGCTACGCTATGCTCGTAGACGTGGTTTGGTTTGAGTGATCCATGACAGATGTGAGATTGTTAATTAATGGTTAACTTAAGGTGGCTACTTAAATACACATCTAGGTGGATTGGTTGCGGGCACCTGGGGATATACCAGTGTTGTCTTTTGGTTCGCCACCCAGGCTCAAAGGGATCATAAGATTATTCATGCTAGAAACTTCCATGTGCAGCCATAAGCTATTATGGGCTCTAGCATAGTTGAGTATGTTGCATGGCCTCTTTCAGTGGTGGGCTAGCAGATGTAGGGGAAAGTAGGTGTAACTGTCCACCCAAGAGTAAAGAGTTAATGTTTCTGAAAGATTGTGTCTCGGTCATCCGTTTCTCAAACACCGTGTAGTGCGAGAAAATCAACGGAGGAGATCAAGTCTTGTGGGGAAAAGTGTGCAAACCTCTACAGAGTGTACAAACTAATCATGGTTAGCCGTGTCCCCTGTTATGGACATCTTGAGTATCTGGTTCTTGGATTATCATGTTGATCTCATCACTCTAAACTAATTTGTTGGGTTATTAATTACTTTTTAATTAGGATTGAGATGGGGGTACCATTCTCAATGTTTATCAACTACCATGATAGTTAAATAAAAATATATTCCTTTGATGTAGGGAAAAATTGGCTTCTCGCAAAAACCATATAACCATAGAGCCTCCACCAGCCATATATGCATGTAGTGATAGCATTTATTCTGTTCATTGCTCTATTGTGTTATATTGCCAACATATTCCATGTGCTGACCCATTTCGGGCTGCAACATATCATGTTGCAGACTTTTCAGACGAAGAGTAAGGTGCGCTAGGTCGTTGTCGTGCACTCAGGTATGCCGTTGGAGTTGATGGACTCACTTTATCTTCCGAGCCTTTCACTGTTATCTTGTTTAGATGGCCTTAAGCCATATTATTGTAATAAGTTCTCTTTTGAGACATTCAATGTAATAAGTGTGTGATTGCACTCTGTTATAAATCCTTCAAGTACTGTGTGTGTCAGCATTACCGATCTAGGGATGACACTTATGCACAGAGGTTTGACCGTTTCAGGTCGGGTCGCTATAAGATGGTATCAGAGCACACGCCGATTGTAGGACACGACCACTAAGATGAGCCATAGGTCACTCTTCTCTACTCATTTCTGACTCCTCTCCATTTTCCACTCTATAGGATGGCGGACTCAAGGAACAAGTTTGCAAAACCGGATGAAGACACACCTTTTGGACGACACTTGAATGAAGTCACTAGGTACCCGAATGTAGGAATACCAAGCTTCACCGGGACCTACACTGCCACCTTACCAGAAGAGGAGCGTCGGATGATTTGAGTTCAAGTTCCAGGAAGGACATTCACACCAGTTACTGAACCCATAGAGTTTTCCTTTGATGCACCAATCTGGAGTCTAGGAAAGAGCATGGCTGCCCACATCACCATGGGACACATCGGCGAAGTTTATCACAAGGATCTTAAGGACACCATCTACGAGATATGTGGGCACCGAGATGAGCAATGGGATATGATCAGCACCAGGAGGGACAAGTCCATTGCAGCTTTCATCCAGGAGTTAAACCAGCACATTCGTCACCAGGAGAACCAAATGTGCGCAAGCATGATGGACCTGAAGAAGGTGATGATCAAGAACATGGAGCTTGAAGAGGAACTCAAGGCTACACGCGACGGATATGAGGAGGAAATTGCAATACTAGTGGAGAAGAATGACAACCTGACAAGGAAGCTAGGAGTGTTCACGGGAGACCCAGCGCCAGGAGGAGATGACGACCCTTCCGAGGGCATTCGTTCTAAAGACTACATCATCATCGACGACACCGACTCCGACCCCGACCACGACAGTAGTGATGATGATTATGAAGAGGAAGCTGGAGCGGATATCATGGAGTCTTCCTCCGATCAAAATTTCTAGTCGACCACCATATTATCAGTAGTATTCCCCCATGTATATAGTAGTAGCCCGAGCACTATAACGATAGTTAGATCGATTGTATGCCCTTATTTGAATTGATTTGGTGTGATATGAATGTGTTTGTCTCATGTGCATGCATATGGGTAGTGCTTTCTCACTAGACCTCATTCTATTCTAATCTCTCCCCTCTAAACCCATCAGATGCCTCCGAGACGTGACCCCGGGTTTGTCTTCCCACCGGAGCTCACTTAGTTGATCCAACAGCATAACGCCTTGATGCAGTTACTAGTCCAGAACCAAGGCAACAACAACAACAACAACAACAACCCACCGTCACCACCTCCAGTTGACAACCTAGCATGTTTTCTGAGGCTGTAACCGCCAGTGTTTTCGAGTAGCACTGAGCCAATAGTTGCTGATGATTGGCTACGTAGTATTGGAAGGGAGTTGACCACCGCAGGTTGCACAGATGCTGAGAAGGTGCATTTTGCCGCACATCAATTGGATGGACCCGCAGCCTCATGGTGGGAGAATTACACAACCATTTTCCCTATAGCCAATGTCACTTGGGAGCAGTTTCAGCAAGCATTCCGCATTGCTCATGTCTCAACTGGAGCTATGAGCATGAAGAAGCGTGAGTTTCGCAACTTACGCAAGGGAAACCGTACTATGGGGCAGTACGTGGGTGAGTTTAGTAAGTTAGCCCGCTATGCCCCAGATGATGTGGCCACAGATGCCGCTAAGCAGGAGAAGATTATGGAAGGGCTGAATGATGAGATGAGTATGCAGTTAATGGTGGCAACATTTAACAGCTACCGGGAGTTGTTAGACAAGGCTCTTATGATTGAAGGGAAGCAACAGCATATTGAGAGCCGCAAGAGGAAGTATGGACAAGGGAAGTGCAATTCAGGATCTCAGTAGAAGCCTCGTTTTACCCCGAACTCGGGAGGATATACCCATAACCATGGAGGCCATATGCACAATGGAGGAAGTTCGCATAACCACACTGGCCCCAAGAATGGAAATGAGAATGGATCAGGCAGCAACCAGAACCGCTCTAACCCAGCCACACCTGCCAAGAAGGACCAAAGTCACATTACTTATTTCAAGTGCGGGAAGACTGGACACTATGCCAATGAGGGCCCTGAAGCAAAGAATGGTAATGGCAATGGAAGCTCTAGGAAGAAGCCCAACCCTTTCAACAGGGGACAAGTGAACCACGTGAACATGGAGGAGGTTGAAGAACAGCAAGATGCAGTTATTGGTAAGTTTTTGGTTAAGTCATTTACCGCAATCGTTCTTTTTGATATTGGTGCATCGCATTCATACATTTCAAGGGGATTTATGGATAAGTATAAGTTACCCACCAAAGTTCTTAGGACACCCATGTTAGTAAGCTCGCCAGGAGCGGAGTATATGGCAAGCCAAGGATGTTTTCAGATGCCAGTGACCATAGGTAGGCATGTTTTCCCCTCAGACTTAATAATTCTGGAGTCGCAAGGATTGGATGTGATACTAGGAATGGATTGGCTATCGATGTATGGTGGAAACATCGATTGCGCTAGTAAGTCAATTCTGGTCACCACCCCGGAGGGAAAAAGGATCAAGTATGTATCCCGGCATGCGCCGAGGAGGACCCAAGTAAATTCTCTCACGGGGGTTGTTCAGGAGGAAGTGCATGTAGTGAAGGATTACTTGGATGTATTTCCAGAGGAATTACCAGGCATGCCGCTGGACCGAGACATTGAGTTTTTGATAGAGCTGTTGCCAGGCACCGGACCGATATCGAAGAGGCCATACCGGATGCCCGCAAATGATCTGGAGGAGATAAAGAAGCAGATTAAAGAGTTACTAGAGAAAGGTTATGATGCGGAGCATCCCAAGGCCATCCCCATGGACCCAACTACATCTCCTTCAACACCTCTTGGACCCATGACACGAGCACGTGCAAGAGCTCTTGTAACCGAGGTGACATCTCTCCTCTCACATTTCCACTTTGATGCACATGAAACATGGCTACTACCTCATACGCACACTCTGTGCATACTCAGGTATCTTGGAGAGGCTCAGGAGCGAGGAGAAGAAGAAGAGGAAGATGGATGTGAAGACGAAGAAGAAGAACTACTACAAGTTCCCAGGCTCTAGACGACCGACGAACACCGGACGTCCGACGACGTCTAGGCTTCGGACGTCCGGGCCCCTCCGGACGACCGACGCTCCCACACCCGAGATGAAATCTACGAACATCCGACGCCCAACGGACGACCGATGCCCGGACGTCCGACCCCGACCGGACGTCCGACCGAAGACCACCTGAGCCAAAACTACGTACGTCCGACAGGCACCGGACGTCCGGAACCTCGCGAGCCTCCGAATGACCGGTGACCCCCGGACGTCCGACGCCTGTGCGCTGATGCGTGTTGGGCCGCAGCCCATGTACCCCTTCGCCCCCTCTTTTGCACTAAGACTATATATACTCCACCTATTCCTTCTAGCTAGGGTTAGCAAAGGTTTAGCTCATGTTTGTGTGAGAGCTTTGCTCATCCACTTGGTTACCTTCTCCACGGAGATTCGAGCTTCCACCGAAGAAGATCCCCCAAGCGGATTCAAGACCCCTTTTAGGGAAGAACTCAAGACCTCCTCATGGAGAAGATCGTTACCATTGTATCATCCCTAGTTGATTGTGTACCGTGTATCGTTCCATGTATCCGAGGATCTAGCACATGTGTGACTTATTCATGTTGGTTTGAGTGTTCCTCTTCGTTTCCCCTTGTGTTTCTCTCATTTTCCCCTTTGTGTTCTTCGTGTTCTTCACGGGATTCTGCTCCTTTCATGAAAGATCGACCGATTAGGGTTCTACCGTACATCATCTTGGTATCATGAGCCACATTGATCACGATTTCGGAGCCTCCCCGTTGTGTTTCTAGCCTTGTTTTGTTGTTTTTTGTCCTAATTCGAAATTTTGCCCACAAAAATAGCCCCAAATTTCTTTTGTGATTCGTTAGTGTGTTGAGATTGTTTTGGGTTGGATCCGTGGATTAGCTTTGTTTTGAGTGGATCTAGCTTTTTCCCCCTTTCCCCACCTTTTCCATCCACAAAATCCTCCGGATTTGACCATTTTCTCCATCTCCACCTCGAACCCTAGTTGTTCACCCCGTGCCCGATTTTCACCCAGGCACCGGACGTCCGACCCAGCCGGGACGTCCAACGACCGGACGACCGGCCCAGCCCAGACGTCCGACCGACCCTAACAAAACTGAATGTTTTCAGTATAGTCACCACCACCGCCACACATTTCCGCAAACGCACTCCTACCACTATGCACCATTCCCACTTCCGCATACCACCACCATTTTGGACCGTTTTGCACTCCGACACGTGTTGCCACTTCGAGATTTGAGAATTTGAGTTGCGATACCGTATCCTTTTGTGTTTCAGCTATCTAGGTACGGTTCGACATCGACATCACCGCCGCTCATCTTCGCCACGGACCTGTCATCAACAACGACAACATCGACTACACCTTGGTATTCGTGCTACCATTTTGCCACCATACCGTATGCAAGAACAGTAACCTCGTCTTGGTTTTGGACATATCACTCTTGCCATTACATTGATAGCCATCATAGCCTTACTCCTTTGCGTTGCTTACCCATCGAGACTAGCCATTGAGTATTGCCGGCAACGAGACTTGTGCACATTAGTGATCATACTTCCCATAGCATACATACATCCTTGTTGCATATATTGGTATCATCTCTTGTGTCAAAAAGTTGTCATCGCATACATAATTGCTATCTTGGTTCGTCAAGCATTGCATGAGAAAAGAGCTCCAACATCAAAGAACCAAACAAGCTTTTAAGCAAAGAGGAAAGATAAGCAAAGACTTTTTAAGCAAGAACCATAGCATCATACAACATTAAGATTGTCATAATCGATCATCTTGGATCATATCTTAGAAACACCTTGCATAAAGCATACTTGGGATAGAAGTCGTTGCATTTTTGCTAAGTAGGTTGTGCACAAGTTCTTGTATCCGCCTCTTGTGCAATCGTGCTAGCGTCTCTCTAGTGTTGTGGAACAAGAGCATTTTTGTGGATTCCACATTTTGGCTGATCCTTGGTTGCCCAACCCCACTTATCTTTTTGCGTGTGTGTTTCTGTGTACCTTATATGCTTGGTCTACTTGTTACTTTGCATCTTGCGAATCTTTTCCAACATTATTGAAACTCACTTACAATTGCATAAAATTTTGTGCCACCATCCTAACCAAGCTCCACTAAAAGCTTTTACTTGTGTAGGTGTGAGAAACCGACAAGAGCTAGTACCAATTGTGCTATTTCCTTGTCCTACATTGGAGTGATCATCGATCCACTTTCAACTTTGGTCAAGGTACATTTGGTGTTCGTTCTTCTCTTTCTACCACTCACATTTGTCTTGGAATGATAGATAGGCCTAGTACTTCTACAAACCCACTCTTCATGGAGCAAGACGACGACATGAACTCCTTCATCACCAAGAGTCACCTCTTTGGTGCACAATGTGCTTTGCATCAAGAGCAACAAGCTATGAGTGAACGCATCGACAACCTCACCGCCGACTTGCGACTCTCCGAGCAATGTACAAGGGACTACTTCAACCACAAGATCGACGATCACAAGCAAGAGAATGACGCAAGAATGGATGAGATTCGTGCTTTGTTGCTCAACCGCTCTTCTTCCACTTCAAGAAGGAGCCATTCAAGCCGCCACTCCGAGTTCACCCTCTCCGACTCAAGTACACCGACATCGAACACTCTACGCCGTGCTGCATGCAACGATCGTCAAGCAAGCCTCAATCCTCTACGCGACACCGACTCTCAGGAGCATCGACGACATCAAACTCAGGAGGCTTTTGCGCTAGCACGAGAATGGCAAAGACAACGCCAACATGAAGAGGAAGAGCGAGCGCGTCTACACCAAGTTGCACAAGATGCCGAGGCACAACGCCAAGAAGAAGAACTCCGTGAAGCTCAAGCACTTGAGGCACAACAAGCTCTACGCGATTCAAGTCGAGCCGTGGCCGACCGAGGCCGACAAGCTCGTGAACATGCAGAAGCACTTCGCAAGAGGATTTATCAAGCTCGCGTGCACCGTCAAGTTCCTCCTCGAGCTCGACAAGCTCCTCCACAAGCACGTCAAGAACAAAAAGTTCCTCAAGATCATGAAGACAATGGAGATCCTTCACGACAAGAGCAACATGAGGTTGACAACCCTCCACGCCGAGAGGACCACGAGTTGAACAATCATCAACAACATGGGCATCACCATCCCCGACCCCAACACAATGAAGAGCAATGCTATGGCAAGCTCAAGTTCACCATGCCCAAGTTCAACGGAAGCAACGATCCCGAAGAGTACCTTTCATGGGCATTGAAAGTTGACAAGATCTTCCGTTTGCACAATTATGAAGAAGAGAAGAAGATCGCGATGGCATCCCTTTAGTTCCAAGACTATGTCCTCATTTGGTGGGAACAAGTCATCGAGCGCCGTGAGGCAAGAGGTGCACCACCCATCACTACTTGGGTGCAAATGAAGGATGTCATGAGATCATGCTTCGTGCCTACCTACTACAACCGCGACCTCTTCAAGAAACTCCAACTACTCAAGCAAGGAACCTAGAGCATTGAAGAGTACTACAAGGAGATGGAGATTTCCATGATACGAGCCAATGTCATGGAAGACGATGAGAAAACTATGGCACGTTTCTTGAATGGACTCAACCATCCCATCAAGAAGATTGCCGACTTCCAACCATACTCGAACCTCATAGAGCTAGTGCACCAAGCTACCAAAGCGGAACGCCAAGTGCAAGATGATTTCAAGTATGCCAAGTTCTCATCCAAGTCATACGGCTTCTCCAACAACCAAGCTTCAACGACTCCAACACCGACTACCAAGCCTTCTACTAGCACCATCAACAAGTCGAGTTCCAAGAAAGCTTCGTCAACTCCAAGTCATCCCCCTACTACGAGCAACTTCAAGCCGAGAGCTTCATCATCATCAACTCCAACCGATGAGACCGTCAGGACGAGTTCCTTCAAGTGTTTCACTTGCGGAGGACGAGGCCACAAGTCCTACGAGTGCACCAACAAGTGGACCATGATCCTCAACGACAACGACACTTACGACTCAATGAGTGAAGAAGAAATGGACACCATCGAGCAAGTCGCCATGCACCAACAAGTGAACGATGAAGAGGAACAAGTCTTTTGCGATGAAGATTCAAGTCCTGCCCTTGCTGTCACAAGGTATTGACTCTCCAACATCATCAAGAAGAAGACCAAAGATGTCATATCTATCATACCAAGGCCGGCATCAATGGACGATCCGTCAAGGTCATCATCGATGGAGGAAGTTGTCATAATCTCGCAAGTGAAGAACTTTGCTCCAAGCTCCAATTGCCCAAGACGAAGCATCCACATCCATACAAAGTGCAATGCCTTAGCGACTCCGGCACCATCCAAGTCGAGCATCGAGTACAAGTCTTCTTCAAAATTGGCGCCTACGAAGACACCTTAAAGTGCGACGTCATTCCAATGACCGTTTGCCATCTTCTCCTTGGACACCCATGTCAATTCGATAGAGGAGTCATCCACAACGGCCGAACAAACCACTACATCATCAAGATGAAGGGCAAGGAGTACGTCCTCCATCCAATGTCGCCAAGTCAAGTGATCGCTGACAAGCAAGCCACCCATCATGGAGATCATGGTGAGAGAGCGAACCACCAAAAAGAGAGTGAGCGCCACAAGCCCAAATCGAACACCTCCATGATGAGCGAAAAGAAGAACCTAGTCCTATTTGCCACCAAAAGTGAGATAAGAGGAGTGTGTGAGAACCCATCTAGTGTCCTACACTACGTCCTTGTGTGCAAGGACAATGCACCACAAACTAACACTTCTCACACTCTTCCTATAGTGTTGTCTTCTCTTTTGCAGGAATTTCACAATGTTTTCCCCGATGAGCTACCTCCGAGACTACCTCCACTACGAGGCATTGAGCACCGCATCGACCTCATCCCCGGAGCACCACTTCCGAACAAAGCTCCCTACCACGTCAACCCCGAAGAAATACAAATGCAAGTAAAGCATCTCATAGACCATGGACATGTGCGTGAAAGTTTGAGCCCTTGTGTCGTCCCGGTCATTCTTGTGCCAAAATGTGACGGTAGCTTTCGCATATGCTCTGATTGTAGACCTATCAATGCTACCACCGTTCGCTATAGGTATCCCATTCCATGCCTTGACGATATGCTTGATGAACTTAGTGGTGCCACTATTTTTTCGAAAATTGATCTTAAGAGTGGTTACTATCAAATCCGCATGCAAGAGGGTGATGAATGGAAAACCTCTTTCAAAACCAAGTTCGGCTTGTATGAGTGGTTAGTCATGCTATGGGTCTACCGGAAGCACCGGGTACTTTTGTGCCTCTTATGAATCATGTCTTTCGCCCTTACATTGGTATATTCCTTGTGGTCTACTTTGATGATATCCTTGTTTATAGCAAATCTCTTAGAGATCATGTCACCCATGTTCGAACCGTTTTGCAAACTCTTCGAAAAGAGCACCTCTCTACTAATATGGAGAAATGCCTTTTTGGCGTTGACAAGCTCGTTTTCTTGGGTTTTTTTGTTTCCTCTAGGGGTGTTCATGTTCATGAGTCCAACATCAATGCTATTAAGACTTGGCCACAACCAACAAATTTGCATCAAGTGCGTAGCTTTCTTGGCCTTGTGGGTTTTTATCGTTGCTTTGTGAAGGATTTTAGCACCATTGCTTCACCTTTGCATGCTTTGAGCAAGAAGAATGCGCCTTTTGTTTGGGGAGCATCCCAAGACACCGCATTCAATGAGCTTAAGAATTTGCTTACTCATGCTCCCATGCTTGCTTTACCCAACTTCGACAAGCCTTTTGAGATTCATTGCGATGCTAGTGGTAATGGCATAGGAGGTGTGTTAACGCAAGAGAAGCATCCCATAGCCTACTTTAGTGAGAAATTTTCTGGAGCGCAACTCAATTACCCCATCTATGACAAAGAGCTATATGCTTTAGTCCGCGTTTTGCATGAATGGGAACACTATCTTTGCCCACGTGAGTTTATCATGGATACCTATCATGAAACGCTAAAGTATCTTAAGGGCCAAACCAAGTTGAACAAGCGTCATGCTAAATGGAGTGAATTTATTGAGTCTTTTCCTTATGTCATCAAGTACATTAAGGGCAAAGAAAACATTGTAGCGGATGCCCTTTCTTGCATATGCATGCTTGTGACTCAACTTGAATTGGATGTCATTGGATTTGAGCATATCAAAGACTTGTATGAGCATGATGCAACGTTTGCTACTCCTTATGCCAAGTGTTTGTCTCACACCTCTTGGGAACGCTATTACATCAAAGTCTTCTCTTCGTTTATTGCTTTTGCAGGAATCTCATGGAGGAGGCTTAATGGGACACTTTGGACGAGACAAGACGTTCTCTACGCTCTCGAAGAACTACTTTTGGCCAAAGATGTTTCGCGACGTCAATCGCCTCACCAACCGTTGCTCTACATGTCGCAAAGCTAAGTCCAAAGCTCAATCTCATGGCCTTTATATGCCTCTACCAATTCCATACCAACCATGGGAAGACATTAGCATGGACTTTGTACTTGGTTTGCCTAGGACTCAAAATGGGAAAGATTCGATTTTTGTCGTTGTGGACCGTTTCTCAAAAATGGCACATTTTATTCCTTGCAACAAGATAGACGATGCTTCACATGTTGCTAATCTATTTTGTAGGGAAATATTGCGTCTACATGGAGTGCCAAAGACTATCGTCTCAGACCGCGACGTCAAGTTCCTTAGCTACTTTTGGAAGACCTTATGCGCCATGCTAGGAATCAAGCTACTCTTCTCTACGACATATCATCCACAAACCGATGGTCAAACGGAAGTTACGAACCGCACACTCTCCGCTCTACTTCGGGTACTCATCAAGAAGAACATCAAGGAGTGGGAGGACTGCCTACCTATCACCGAGTTCGCCTACAACCGAGCAAGACATTCAACAACCGGCAAGTCCCCCTTCGAGGTCGTCTATGGCTTCAATCCTTTGTCACCATTGGACATTCTCCCTCTACCACTCCAAGAGCGCATCAATTTGGACGCAAGTGCACGTGTGACACATCTCAAGAAGGTGCATGAAGATACAAGAAACACCATCGAGCGCCAAGTTCAACACCTTGCGACCAAGCTCAACTTCAACAAGCAACCTATGGGTCTTCAACATTGGTGATCTTGTGTGGCTACACCTTCGCAAGGATCGATTTCCACAAGAACGCAAGTCCATGCTTCGACCACGAGCGGATGGACGTTTCAAGGTGCTCGCACAATACAACGACAACGCTTACAAGATCAACCTCCCACGCGACAAGTACAACGTGAGCGACATCTTCAATGCCAAAGGTCTCTCTCCCTTCCATGGTGATGAAGAATTTGGTCCGAGGACGGATCTTCCCCAAGGGAGGGGAGATGATGTGGAGCATCTCAAGGCCATCCCCATGGACCCAACTACATCTCCTTCAACACCTCTTGGACCCATGACATGAGCACGTGCAAGAGCTCTTGAAACCGAGGTGACATCTCTCCTCTCACATTCCCACTTTGATGCACATGAGACATGGCTACTACCTCATATGGACACTCTGTGCATACTCAGGTATCTTGGAGAGGCTCAGGAGCGAGGATAAGAAGAAGAGGAAGATGGACGTGAAGATGAAGAAGAAGAACTGCTACAAGTTCCCAGGCTCCGGACGACCGACGAACATCGGACGTCCGACGACCTCCAGGCTCCGGACGTCTAGGCCCCTCCAGACGACCGACGCTCCCACACCCAAGACGAAATCTACGGACATCCGACGCCCAACGGACGAACGACGCCCGGATGTCCGACCCGATCGGACGTCCGACCGAAGACCACCCGAGCTAAAACTACGGACGTCGGATAGGCACCGGACATCCGGACCCTCGCGAGCCTCCGGACGACCTGTGACCCCCGGACGTCCGATGCCTGTGCACTGATGCGTGTTGGGCCGCAGCCCATGTACCCCTTCGCCCCCTCTTTTGCACTAAGACTATATATGCTCCACCTATTCCTTCTAGCTATGGTTAGCAATGGTTTAGCTCATGTTTGTGTGAGAGCTTTGCTCATCCACTTGGTTACCTTGTCCACGGAGATTAGAGCCTCCACCGGAGAAGATCCCTCAAGCGGATTCAAGATCCCTTTTAGGGAAGAACTCAAGACCTCCTCATGGAGAAGACCGTTACCATTGTATCATCCCTAGTTGATCGTGTACCATGTATTGTTCCATGTATCCGAGGATCTAGCACATGTGTGACTTATTCATGTTGGTTTGAGTGTTCCTCTTCGTTTCCCCTTGTGTTTCTCTCGTTTTCCCCTTTGTGTTCTTCGTGTTCTTCACGGGATTCCGCTCCTTTCGTGAAAGATCGGCCGATTAGGATTCTACCCCACATCAGGTTACATTCGACGAAGTTCGTCACCCAGGGGGAGCCCCAGTGCTCTTAGTTGAGAAGAAGGATGGATCTTTGAGAATGGTTGTTGATTATCATGCATTGAATGAAGTGACAATCAAGAACAAGTACCCACTGTCGATGATCAATGATTTGTTTGACCAGCTGCAAGGAGCTAAAGTATTCTCCAAGATCGATCTGCAATCAGGATACCACCAGCTGAAGATCCGAGAACAAGATATACCTAAGACAACTTTGACCACAAGGTACGGGCTATATGAGTACACGGTTAGGTCATTTGGATTGACTAACGCCCCAGCCTATTTCATGAGTATGATGAATAAGGTGTTCATGGAGTTCTTGGATAAGTTTGTTTGGTGTTCATTGATGATATCTTGGTGTACTCGAAGAATGAAGAGGAGCACAAGGAGCATTTGCGCTTAGTTCTTGAGAAGCTCAGGGAACACGAGTTGTTTGCCAAGTTCAGCAAGTGTGAGTTTTGGTTGAAGGAAGTTGGATTTCTTGGCCATGTTATATCAGGAGAAGGTATAGGAGTGGATCCTACCAAGGTTTAGTCTGTCACTGATTGGCTAGCACCCACCTCAGTTGAAGAGATCTGCAGTTTTCTAGGACTCGCGGGATACTACCGGAGATTCATTGAGAATTTTTCTAAGATTCCGAAGCCTATGACGGAGTTGTTGAAGAAGGACACCAAGTTTAAGTGGATAGATGAATGTGAGGCAGGTTTTCAGGAGCTGAAGAAACGTTTGGTTCCAACCCCAGTGCTGATTCTGCCGGATATACACAAGGATTTCCAAGTGTATTGCGATGCTTCTTGCTTAGGAGTTGGAGGTGTACTTATGTAGGATGGAAGAGTGGTTTCATATGCCTCACGTCAACTTCGACCGCATGAGTTGAATTATGCAACGCATGATTTGGAGTTAGCAGCCGTAGTTCATGCGCTCAAGACCTGGAGACATTTTCTTATTGGAAACCGTTGTGATGTGTACACGGATCACAAGAGTTTGAAGTACATTTTCACTCAAAAGGAGCTGTATCTTAGTAAAAGGAGATGGTTGGATCTTATAAAGGATCATGACATGAAGTTGCATTATCATCCAGGCAAGGCCAATGTCGTAGCAGACGCTTTGAGCCGGAAGAGTTATGCCAATACCCTCATAAGCGGGGGATTACCAAAGGAGTTAGCCAAAGATCTCAGGGAGCTACATTTGGAGATAGTCCCTAGAGGTTTTGTCGCAGCAATGGAGGTTCAGTCAACATTATTGGGAAAGATTCGAGAAGCTCAGAAGGATGATAAGGAGATTGCTGAGATAAAGGAGAAGATGAGCAAAGGAAAAGCCAAAGGTTTTCATGAGGATGAGCACGACACCTTGTGGTTTGAGGACCGTGTTTATGTGCCCAATAATGCAGAGATCAGGAAGTTAATACTGCAGCAAGCTCATGAATCACCATACTCGATACACCCCGGAAACACCAAGATGTATTTGGATTTGAAGGAGCATTTCTGGTGAACAGGAGTGAAGAAGGATATTGCCGAGTATGTAGCCGTATGTGATGTATGTTAGAGAGTGAAGGCAGAACATCAGAAGCCAGCCGGATTACTGCAGCCTATGTCGATAACCGAATGGAAGTAGTTGATCGCTTGACCAAATTAGCTCAATTTATCACCGGATATTATCACCAGATTACCCAGGACCCGATCGGGATACGATTCTATCTAGGTAGTAGTTGATCGCTTGACCAAAGTAGCTCAATTTATCCTAGTGAAAACCACCTATACGAGTGCGAAGTTGGCCAAGATATATATGACCAGGATCGTGTGTCTGCATGGAGTTCCAAGGACCATCGTATCAGATAGAGGGACCCAGTTTACTTCGAAGTTTTGGAATCACCTGCACCAGACTTTGAGTACCAGAGTAGAGTTCTGTACAACCTTTCATCCGCAGACAGATGGACAGACTGAGAGAGTCAATCAGATTCTAGAGGACATGTTGAGAGCTTGTGCGCTAGATTATAGATCTACCTGGGATGATAATTTTCCTTATGCAGAGTTCTCATACAACAATAGCTACCAGGCCAGTTTCAAGATGGCACCTTTCGAAGCTTTGTATGGAAGGAGGTGCAGGACACCGTTAATGTGGGATGAAGTTGGAGACCGACAGTTGTTCGGACCAGATTTGATCAAGGAGTCCGAAGAGAAGGTCAAGTTGATTCATGATAGACTTAAGGTAGCTCAGTCCAGGCAGAAGAGTTATGCAGACTCAAAATGCAAGGAGGCAGTCTATGAAATCAGAGACAGAGCATATCTTCGAGTGTCACCTCTGCGAGGAGTTAAACGTTTTGGAGTTAAGGGAAAGTTAGCCCCGAGATTTGTAGGACCATACTGAGTTTCTGAACGTATGGGAGAACTGGCCTACAAGTTGGAGTTACCCGAGGGACTGTCAGGAGTTCACGATTTGTTTCATGTTTTGATGTAGGCTAGAACCCTAATCGGCCGATCTTTCACGAAAGGAGTGGATCCCTCGATGAACACGAAGAACACGAGGGGGAAAAGATGGAAAACACGAGGGGAAACACAAGAGGAAACACTAAACCAACACGAATAAGTCACACATGTGCTAGATCCTCGAGTACATAAGGGAAGATACACGATCCACGGACAACTAAGGACGATATAAGGGTAGCCAGTATTCTCCCTGAGGAGGTCTTGAGTTCTTCCCTAAAAGGGGTCT
The DNA here is from genome assembly GCF_018294505.1 of Triticum aestivum. Taxonomy (NCBI): domain Eukaryota; kingdom Viridiplantae; phylum Streptophyta; class Magnoliopsida; order Poales; family Poaceae; genus Triticum; species Triticum aestivum. Next base: position 315,138,441 of record NC_057803.1, read on the forward strand.
TGAATCCGCTTGGGGGATCTTCTCCGGTGGAGGCTCGAATCTCTGAGGAGAAGGTGTCCAAGTGGATGACAAAGCTCTCACACAAAATATGAGCTAATCCTTTGCTAACCCTAGCTAGAAGGAATAGGAGGTCTATATATAGTCTTATTGCAAAAGAGGGGGCGAAGGGGTACATGGGCTGCGGCCCAACACGAAACAGCACACATGCGTCGGACGTCCGGGAGTCACCGGTCATCTGGAGGCTCGCGAGGGTCTGGACGTCCGGTGCCCGTCGGACGTCCGTAGATTCGGCTCGGGTGGTCTTCGGTCGGAGGTCCGGTTGGGGTCGGACGTCCGGGCGTCAGTCGTCTGCGGGGCGTCGGAAGTCCATAGTTTTGGCTCAGGTGTGGAAGCGCGGACGTCCGGTCTGGGTCGAACGTCCGGAGCCTGGAGATCGTCGGACGTCCGGTCCTGGCCAGTCGTCCGGAGCTTGTAGCTTCTTCTGGATCATCTCTTCTTGTTCTTCTTCTTCTCCGTCTTCACGTCCATATTCCTCTTCTTCTTTTCCTTGCTCCTTTGCTTCTCCATGATACCTGAGTATGCACAATGTGTCCATATGAGGTAGTAGCCATGTCCCATGTGCATCAAAGTGGAAGTGTGAGAGGAGAGATGTCACCTCGGTTTCAAGAGCTCTTGCACGTGCTTGTGTCATGGGTCTGCTAGGCACTTGGTGAGATGATGGTAGGTCCATGGCGATGACCTTGGGATGCTCCACATCATCTCCCCTCCCTTGGGGAAGATCCGTCCTCGGATCAAATTCTTCGTTCCCATGGTAGGGAGAGAGATCTTTGACGTTGAAGATGTCGCTCATGGAGTACTTGTCGCGTGGAATGTCGATCTTGTAGGCGTTGTCGTTGTAGCGTGCAAGCACCTTGAAGGGTCCATCCGCTCGTTGTCAAAGCTTGGACATGCATTCTTGTGGAAAGCGGTCCTTCCGAAGGTGTAGCCACACGAGATCACCAATGTTGAGGACCATGGGGTGCTTGTTGATGTTGAGTTTGGTCGCGAGTTGTTGTACTTGGCGCTCGTGTAACGCCCCGAGACCGATGTGCCAGGTGTCGTCCAGTTATTCGTTGTTGTTGCCTTGTCATTGCTTGCGTGTCATGCATTGCATATCATGTCATCATGTGCATTTCTTTTGCATACGTGTTCGTCTCATGCATCCGAGCATTTTCCCCGTTGTCCGTTTTGCATTCCGGCATTTCGTTCTCCTCCGGTGGCCATTTCTAACTTTCTTTCATGTGTGGGGATTAAACATTTCCGGATTGGACCGAGACTTGTCATGTGGCCTTGGTTTACTACCGGTAGACCGCCTGTCAAGTTTCGTACCATTTGGACTTCGTTTGATGCTCCAACGGTTAACCGGGGGACCGAAAAGGCCTCGTGTGTGTTGCAGCCCTAGACCCTTCCAAAGTGGCCCAAAACCCACCTAAACCTGTTCCATCATCTCGGGCGTTCGATCACGATCGCGTGGCCGAAAACCGCACCTCATTTGGACTCTCCTAGCTCCCTCTACCTATATATATGTGCCCCTCTCCGAAATTTGCGGTCTAAACCTAGATCCACTTCTCTTCTGCGCGTCCGGACGCATCTGCACCGCGCCGGACATGTCCGCCACTCCCCTCAATGTCGCCCCGGCCAATCGGAGCATGCCACGTCAGCCGGCCGCCGCCCTTGCCCAACCGGACGCC
>NC_057803.1:315140568-315152945 GCF_018294505.1 Triticum aestivum
GCCCGCGTCGGGCCGAACCGGGCCTGCTCCGCCGCCGCGCAGCCCGCAAGCTGCCTTCACCATCGCGCCCCGCCGCCATCGTGGAACTCCGGCGAGCCTTCGCCGGATCCCCGCCCGGTATCTCCTTCCGCCGAGGCGCGCCTCGCCGCCGCCACCTCAGTCGCCGTGTTCGCTGCCGACCACCGCGCCGCCTGCACCAGGTCGCCGTTCACCGCGCCGCCCCATCTCGTTCTGCCCGGGATCGATCTCTCCTCACCTCTCTCTCTCTGCACTTTGACAGGGATTCGCGCCGCCGCCTCGATCCGCTCCTGCCGTCGTCTGGAGTCCCTCCGAGCTCGGATCCGGCACCCTCTCCTCTTGATCCGCCCATTCCCATAGCTCCCCGTGGTGCCTGCCTGCCGGAGTCGACGATTGCGCCGCCGTTGACCTAGGGCACCGCCGCCCTTGTTCCTGTTCGTGCGCCAGGCGCGAGGAGGACGACGCCCTCGCTCGCGTGGGCCGCCTTCCTCTCCTCAGGCCCAATAGCCTCTGGCCCAGGCCGCCTCCTCTTCGCATGGGCCAAGCCCAGGGTGAGCAAACCCCTATCCTCCGCCCCCGTGCGACTTTTACTATTTGGCGCTCACTGAAAAACCACTAAGTCCCAAAAATTTCCATGTTTCATATGCCCATCTTCATCATGCCGTAACTCCGCATCCGTAGCTCCGATTCATGCATATAGCATATCAAAATGTTCGTCTGAGAGAGTACATCATTTCATCTCATTGCATCATTTAATTTGAGTTCATCTTGATGCCCGAAATGCTGTTAGAAGAGTGCTACTTGAGATAATTGTCAGATCTGCTGCTCCATTTAGCTATTTGTCATTTTTTCCATGATTATTGTGTGCATGATATGCCCTTGTGCTCTACATATGTTTTGTTAAGGGTTTTGCCATCTTTCCAGAGGTGCAACCCATGTATTTTTATGATGTGTGTGGTGAATAGCACAAGCTTGCAAAGTGAGGCACTTGTTAATGCTGATTTCAGGGACTTAGCATTTCCACTAAGTCCTTGATCTGTTTTTCTCATGATGCCATATGTTCATATTATTTGCTAGTGATCCGTGCCCCTTTTGAGGATGATCATTAAGGATGATTTGTTAATCTTGTAGTGCTTTATCCATCCATGCCTTTGTTTGCAATTATGGAGCACCCTAGCTTGAGTCAACCGAGCTCTACTTTTGCTATTTCGTGAATCTGGGCAGATTGTCTACTTGTTAGCGATTTTGCCGATGATGTTGTAGTTGATCCGTGCATGCTATGCTATTGTTCTTGCCATATCTAGCTTGTATTTTGTGTATTCTTGATGGGTGTATGCTTAGATTGTCATGACTTGCTCTGTAGTGAGTGCATCGAGCTCGTAAACATGCCTACTTGATATCTGTTTCAGCATGCTCCAGTTTTCACTAAGTCTGAGAACTGATTATGTTTTGCCATGTTCACATGCTTGCAATTGTATTTTCTGATCCCTTTTGGCTCAAGGTCACTAAGGGACTTTTGTTAAGCTCTTTGAGTAGCTCCATGCCATGCTTTACTTTTCCATGTTCAGGTCCTGTAGCATATAGTTTTCATGCTCCGAAGAGTGCTATCTGATCTGAAATTCCAAACAAGTGTTAATTTCACTAAGTCTGAAATCTGTTTACCATATGCATTTTTGCCATGCTTGTTTGAAACTGTTAATGGATGAATTGGCCGTAGCTCAGTGCTAGTCTTTTGTTAAGATTCATGAATGGATCCCTGCCATGTATTTTGTTGCCATGTTTGAGTGCTGTAGCATGTTCATCTTGTTGCATTTAGATGGCTACTTGCTGTATATCGCAGACCGGTGTCATATTTGAATTGCTTGCCATTTCCAAACCGTAACTCCGATTCCGGCGTTCTTTATATCGTTTTCAAGCGATTTCATCTCATCTTTCCAGTGGCACACTTGGATTTCCAAGTTGAGGCCAGGTTCATTCATTCCTCGTCAAATCATGCATATGCATCGCATACCGCGTCCCGCATATCATACCATGTTCATGTGTTGGCCGTTTACTATGTTGTGTGCTTCTTTTCTGGTGTTTGCTTCTTCGGGTTGGTTCCGGTAACGTCGCGTTTGTGAGGACCCGTTCGTCTACGTTCGTTTATCTTCTTCATGGACTCGTTCTTCTTCCTTGCGGGATTTCAGGCAAGATGACCATACCCTCGAAATCACTTCTATCTTTGCTTGCTAGTTGCTCGCTCTTTTGCTATGCCTATGCTGTGATACTTACCACTTGCTTATCATGCCTCCCATATTGTTAAACCAAGCCTCTAACCCACCTTGTCCTAGCAAACCGTTGTTTGGCTATGTTACCGCTTTGCTCAGCCCCTCTTATAGCGTTGTTAGTTGCAGGTGAAGATTGAAGTTTGTTCCTTGTTGGAACATGGAGATGTTGTTCCTTGTTGGAACATGTTTAATTGTTGGGATATCACAATATATCTTATTTAATTAATGCATCTATATACTTGGTAAAGGGTGGAAGGCTCGGCCTTATGCCTGGTGTTTTGTTCCACTCTTGCCGCCCTAGTTTCCGTCATATCGGTGTTATGTTCCCGGATTTTGCGTTCCTTACGCGGTTGGGTTATAATGGGAACCCCTTGACAGTTTGCTTTGAATAAAACTCCTCCAGCAAGGCCCAACCTTGGTTTTACCATTCATCACCTAGCCTTTTTCCCTTGGGAGTCACACATCCCGAGGGTCATCTTTATTTTAACCCCCCCAGGCCAGTGCTTGTCTAAGTGTTGGTCCAACCCAGAGCACCGTGCGGGGCCGTCCCTTGGAAACTTGGGTTATGTTGGCTCCCGTACGCTTAGCTTATCCGGTGTGCCCTGAGAACGAGATATGTGTAGCTCCTATCGGGATGTCGGCGCATCGGGTGGTCTTGCTGGACTTGTTTTACCATTGTCGAGGATGTCTTGTAGAACCGGGATACCGAGTCTGATCGGAATGTCTCGGGAGGAGGTCTATTCCTTCATTGACCATGAGAGCTTGTGATGGGCTAAGTTGGGACACCCCTGCAGGGATTTGAACTTTCGAAAGCCGTGCCCGCGGTTATGGGCAGATGGGAATTTGTTAACGTCCGATTGTAGAAAACCTGAAGCTGACCTTAATTAAAATGCATCAACCGCGTGTGTAACCGTGATGGTCTCTTTCCAGCGGAGTCCGGGAAGTGAACACGGTGTTGGAGTTATGCTTGACGTAGGTTGTTTTAGGATCACTTCTTGATCATACTTTTACCGACCGTGCTTTGCCTTCTCTTCTCGCTCTCATTTGCGTATGTTAGCCACCATATATGCTAGTCGCTTGCTGCAGCTCCACCTCATACCTTTACCTTACCCATAAGCTTAAATAGTCTTGATCGCGAGGGTGTGAAATTGCTGAGACCCCGTGACTCACAGATACTTCCAAAACCAGTCCGCAGGTGCCGATGAGTCTGTGCAGATGACGCAACCAAGCTCAGGAGGAGCTCGATGAAGATCTTGTCCTTTGTGTTGCTTCGTTCTAGTTGATCAGTAGTGGAGCCCAGTTGGGGTCGATCAGGGACCTTTGTCGCATTTGGGGTTCTTCTTTTATTTTGGTTCCGTAGTCGGACCTTGATTGTATTTGGATGTTGTAAAGCTTTATTCATGTATTGTGTGAAGTGGCGATTGTAAGCCAACTATGTATCTATTTCCCTTATGTATTACATGGGTTGTGTGAAGATTACCTCTCTTGCGACATTTCTTTCAATGCGGTTATGCCTCTAAGTCGTGCTTCGACACGTGGGAGATATAGCCGCATCGAGGGCATTACAGCTCGATAGTATGTCTTGTATCTTCATGCACATTCTTGAGATGAGTCACACGTGCACTTGTGTCCAAATTGATGCACTCTTGGAGTGGTAGAGGGAGAATGTCCAATGGGGACAAAAGGGTTGAATCCGTAGACGACCTCGAAGGGGGACTTGCCGGTTGTTGAGTGTCTTGCTTGGTTGTAGGCAAACTCGGCGATAGGTAGGCACTCCTCCCACTCCTTGATGTTCTTCTTGATGAGTACTTGAAGTAGAGCGGAGAGTGTGCAGTTGGTAACTTCCATTTGGCCGTCGGTTTGTGGATGATATGCCGTGGAGAAGAGTAGCTTGATTCCGAGCTTGGTGCATAGGGTCTTCCAAAAGTAGCTAAGGAACTTGACGTCACGGTCCGAGACGATCGTCTTTGGCACACCGTGTAGACGCAATATTTCCCTACAAAAGGGAGTAGCAACATGTGAAGCATCGTCTATCTTGTTGCAAGGAATGAAATGTGCCATCTTTGAGAAATGGTCCACAACGACAAATACCGAGTCCTTCCCATTTCGAGTCCTAGGTAAACCAAGTACAAAGTCCATGCTAATGTCTTCCCATGGTTGATATGGAAATGGTAGAGGCATATAAAGGCCATGGGTTTCAGCTTTAGACTTAGCTTTGCGACATGTAGGGCATCGGTTGGTGAATCGGTTGATGTCACAAAACATCTTGGGCCAATAGTAGTTCTTTGAGAGCGTAGAGAACGTCTTGTCATGTCCAAAGTGTCCCATTAAGCCTCCTCCATGAGATTCCTGCAAAAGCAACAAATGAAGAGAAGACTCGGGGATGCAAAGTTTGTTAGCTCTCATAAGATATCCATGTTTAATGTAACAGCGTTCCCAAGAGGTGTGCGTCAAACACTTGGCATAAGGAGTAGCAAAAGTAGGGTCATGCTCATACAAGTCTTTTATATGCTCAAAACCAATGACATCCAATTCAAGTTTAGTAACAAGCATGCATATGCGGGAAAGGGCATCCACCATAATGTTTTCCTTACCCTTAATGTACTTGATGACATAAGGAAAAGACTCAATAAATTCACTCCATTTAGCGTGACGCTTGTTCAACTTGGTTTGGCCCTTAAGATACTTGAGCGTTTCATGATCGGTATGAATAATAAACTCATGAGGGCAAAGATAGTGTTCCCATTCATGCAAAATGCGGACTAAAGCATATAGCTCTTTGTCATATATGGGGTAATTGAGTTGCGCGCCAGAGATTTTCTCACTAAAGTAAGCTATGGGGCGCTTCTCTTGCGTTAACACACCTCCTATGCCATTACCACTAGCATCGCAATGAATCTCAAAGGGTTTGTCACAGTTGGGTAAAGCAAGCACGGGAGCATGAGTAAGCAAATTCTTAAGCTCATTGAAAGCGGTATCTTGGGATGGTCCCCAAACAAAAGGCGCATTCTTCTTGCTCAAAGGATGCAAAGGAGAAGCAATGGTGCTAAAGTCTTTCACAAAGCGACGATAGAAACCTGCAAGGCCAAGAAAGCTACGCACTTGTTGCAAATTGGTTGGTTGTGGCCAAGTCTTAATAACATTGATCTTGGACTCATCAACATGAACACCCTTGGAAGAGACAACAAAACCCATGAAAATGAGCTTGTCAATGCCAAAAAGGCATTTCTCCATATTATCATAGAGATGCTCTTTATGAAGAGTTTGTAAAACGGTTCGGACATGGGTGACATGCTCTTTGAGAGACTTGCTAAAAACAAGGATATCATCGAAGTAGACCACAACAAACACACCAATGTAAGGGCGAAAAACATGATTCATAAGACGAATAAAAGTACCCGGTGCTTCCGATAGACCCATAGGCATGACTAACCACTCATACAACCCAAACTTTGTTTTGAAAGTGGTTTTCCATTCATCACCCTCCTATATGCGGATTTGATAGTAACCACTCTTAAGATCGATTTTTGAAAATATAGTGGCACCACTAAGTTCATCAAGCATATCATCAAGTCGTGGAATGGGATACCTATAACGAATGGTGATAGCATTGATAGGTCTACAAATGGAGCACATGCAAAAGCTACCGTCTCATTTTGGCATAGGAATGACCGGGAGGGCATAAGGGCTCAACCTTTCACGCACATGTCCATGGTCTATGAGATGCTTCACTTGCCTTTGTATTTCTTTGGTTTCTTCGGGGTTGACGCGATAGGGAGCTTTGTTCGGAAGAGGTGCTCCATGGATGAGGTCGATGCGGTGCTCGATGCCTCGTAGTGGAGGTAGTCCCGGAGGTAGCTCGTCGGGGAAAACATCGTGAAATTCCTGTAGAAGAGAAGACAACACTAGAGGAAGAGTGTGAGACGTGTTAGTTTGTGGTTCATTGTCCTTGCACAAAAGGACGTAATGTAGGACACTAGATGGGTTCTCACACACTCCTCTTATCTCACTTTTGGTGGCAAATAGGACTAAGTTCTTCTTTTCGCTAATCGTGGAGGTGCTTGATTTGGGCTTGTGGCGCTCACTCTCTTTTTGGTGGCTCGCTCTCTCACTATTATCTCTGCGATGGGTGGCTTGCTTGTCGGCGACAACTTGTCTTGGATACATGGGACGAAGTACGTACTCCTTGCCCTTCATCTTGAAGATGTAGTGGTTCGTTCGGCCATTGTGGATGACTCCTCTATCAAATTGCCATGGGCGTCCAAGGAGAAGGTGGCAAACGGTCATTGGAGCGACGTCGCACTCCAAGGTGTCTTCATAGGCACCAATTTTGAAGGAGACTTGTACTCGATGCTCGACTTGGATAATGCCAGAGTCGCTAAGCCATTGCACTTTGTATGGATGTGAGTGCTTCGTCTTGGGCAATTGGAGCTTGGAGCATAGTTCTTCACTTGCGAGATTATGACAACTCCCTCCATCAATGATGACCTTGACAAATATTCCATTGATGCCGGCCTTGGTGTGGAATATGTGGCATCTTTGGTCTTCTTCTTGGTGATGTTGGAGAGTCAATACCTTGGAGACAACAAGAGCGGGACATGAATATTCATCGCAAAAGACTTGTTCCTCTTCATCGTTCACTTGCTGGTGCATGGCGACTTGCTCAAGAGCGTCCATTTCTCCTTCACTCATTGAGTCATAGGTTCCGTCGTCGTTGAGGATCATGGTCCGCTTGTTGGTGCACTCATAGGACTTGTGGCCTCGTCCTCCGCATGTGAAGCATTTGAAGGAACTCGTCTTGACGGTCTCATCGGTGGGGGTTGAGGATGATGAAGCTCTCGGCTTGAAGTTGCTTGTAGTAGGAGGCTGACTTGGAGTTGACGAAGCTTTCTTAGAACTCGACTTGTCGACGTTGCTTGTAGAAGGCTTGGTAGACGGTGTTGGAGTCGTTGAAGCTTGGGTGTTGGAGAAGCCGTATGACTTGGATGAGAACTTGGCATACTTGTAATCGTCTTTCACTTGATGTTCCGCTTTGGTAGCTTGATGCACTAGCTCGATGAGGTTCGAGTATGGTTGGAAGTCGGCGATCTTCTTGATAGGATGGTTGACTCCATTCAAGAAACGTTCCATAGTTTGCCCATCATCTTCCGTGGCGTTGCCTCTTATCATGGCAATCTCCAACTCCTTGTAGTATTCTTCAATGCTCTTGGTTCCTTGCTTGAATAGTTGGAGTTTCTTGAAGAGGTCGCGGTTGTAGTAGGTAGGCACGAAGTGTGCTCTCATGACATCCTTCATTTGTGCCCAAGTAGTGATGGGTGGTTCACCTCTTGCCTCTCAGCACTCGATGACTTGTTCCCACCAAATGAGGACATAGTCTTGGAACTCAAGGGATGCGATTGTGATCTTCTTCTCTTCTTCAAAGTTGTGCAAATGGAAGATTTTGTCGACCTTCAATGCCCATGAAAGATACTCTTCGGGATCGTTGCATGGTGAACTTGAGCTTGCCGTAGCATTGCTCTTCATTCTGTTGGGGTCATGGATTATGACGTCCATGTTGTGGATGATTGTCAAGCTCGTGTTGCTCTTGGTGAGGAGGGTTGTGAACCTCATGTTGCTCTTGTCTTGGATGATTTCCATTTTCTTCATGCTCTTGATGAACTTGATGTCCTTGAGGAGCTTGTGGAGGGGCTTGTCGAGCTCGAGGAGGAACTTGAGGAACTTGACGATGCACGCGAGCTTGAAATCTTCGTTCATGAATTTCTTCGCGAAGTGCTTCTTCTTGTTCACGAGCTTGTCGGCCTCGGTTGGCTACGACTTGATTAGAATCTTGGAGGGCTTGTTGCACCGCAAGTGCTTGAGCTTCACAGAGTTGTTGTTCTTGGCGTTGTGCCTCGGCATCTTGTGCATCTTGGTGTAGACGCGCACGCTCTTCCTCTTCATGTTGGCGTTGTCGTTGCTGTTCTCGTGCTAGTGAGAAAGCCTCTTGGGTTTGACGTTGTCGGCGCTCTTGAGAGTCAGTGTCGCGTAGAGGATTGAGGCTTGCTTTACGATCATTGCACGCAGCACGACGTAGAGTGTTTGATGTCGGTGTACTTGAGCCGGAGAGGGTGAAGTCGGAGTGTCGACTTGAGCATGTCCTTCTTGAAGAGGACGAAGTGGAAGAAGAGCGGTTGAGCAACAAAGCACGAATCTCGTCCATCCTTGCGTCATTCTCTTGCTTGTGATCATCGAGCTTGTGGTCGAAGTACTCCCTTGTACGTTGCTCAGAGAGTCGCAAGTCGGCGGCGATGTTGTCGATGCGTTCACTCATTGCTTGTTGCTCTTGATGCAAAGCACGTTGTGCACCAAAGTGGTGGCTCTTGGTGACGTAGGAGTTCATGTCATCGTGCTCAATGAAGAGTGGGTTGGTAGAAGTACTTGGCCTATCCATCATTCCAAGATGCACAATGTGAGTGGTAGAAAGAGAAGAACGAATACCAAATGTACCTTGACCGAAGTTGAAAGTGGATCAATGATCACTCCAATGTGGACAACGAAATAGCACAAGTGGTACCAATTCTTGTCGGTTTCTCACACCTACACAAGTAAAAGCTTATGGTGGAGCTTGGTTAGGATGGTGGCACAAAATTTGATGCAATTGTAAGTGAGCTTCAATAATGTTGGAAAAGATTCGCAAGAGTGCAATGTAACAAGTAGACCAAGCAATGTAGTGTACACGGAAACACACACGCAAAGAGATAAGTGGGGTTGGGCAACCAAGGATGAGCCAAACTGTGGAATCCACAAAAATGCTCGTGTTGCACAACACTAGAGAGACGCTAGCACGATTGCACAACAGGCGGATACAAGAACTTGTGGACAACCTACTTAGAAAAAATGCAACGACTTCTATCCCAAGTATGTTCTATGCAAGGTGTTTCTATGATATGATCCAAGATGATCTAGTATGACAATCTTAATGTTGTATAATGCTATGGTTCTTGCTTAAAATCTCTTTGCTTATCTTTCCTTGTTGCTTTGTTTGGCTCTAGGATGTTTGAGCTCTTTTATCATGCAATGCTTCACGAACCAAGATAGCAATTGTGTATGCGATGACAACTTTGGGACACAAGAGATGATACTAATATATGCAACAATGATGTATGTATGCTATGAGAAGTATGATCACTAATGTGCACAAGTCTCGTTGCCGGCAATACTCAATGGCTAGTCTCAATGGGTAAGCAACACAAAGGAGTAAGGCTATGATGGCTATCAATGTAATGGCAAGAGTGGTATGTCCAATACAAGACGAGGTTACCGTTCTTGCTTACGGTATGGTGTCAAAATGGTGGACTGAATACCAAGATGTAGTCGAGGTGGTCGTTGTTGATGGCGCGTCCATGGTGAAGATGAGTGGCGGTGTTGTTGATGTCGAACCATACCAAGATAGCCGAAACACAAAAGGATACGGAACCGCAACTCAAATTCTCAAAGATCGAAGTGGCAATACGTGTTGGAGTGCAAAACGGGTAAGCAATGGTGGTGGTATGCGGAGGTGGTGATGGTGTATGTGTGGTAAGGGTGCCTATGCGGAAATGTGGGGCGGTGGTGGTGCAAAACTGAAAGAAAATTCAGTTTCGTCAGGGTTCGTCGGACGTCCGGGTTGGGCCGGCCGTTCGGTCGTCGGACGTCCGGTAGGGGTCGGACATCCGGTGCTTGGGCGAAATTTGGGCACGGGATAAATAGCTTGGGTTCGTGGTGGAGATGTGGAAATTCGTCGAATCCGGAGGATTTTGTGGATGGAAATGGTAGAGACAAGGGGGGAAAGCTAGATCCACTCAAAACAAAGCAAATCCACGGATCAAATCCAACAAAATTTCAACACACCAACAAATCACAAAAACAATTGGGGCTATTTTTTGGGGGAATTTTTGAATTTGGGACAAAAACAACAAAAACTAGGCCAGCACCACAACGGGGAGGCTCTGAAATCGTGATCAACGAGGCTCTTGATACCAAGATGATGTAGGGTGGAACCCTAATCGGCCGATCTTTCACGAAAGGAGCGGATCCCGCGATGAACACGAAGAACACGAGGGGGAAAAGAGGGAAAACACGAGGGGAAACACAAGAGGAAACACTAAACCAACATGAATATGTCACACATGTGCTAGATCCTCGAGTACATAAGGGAAGATACACGATCCACGAACAACTAAGGACGATACAAGGGTAGTCGGTCTTCTCCGTGAGGAGGTCTTGAGTTCTTCCCTAAAAGGGGTCTTGAATCCGCTTGGGGGATCTTCTCCGGTGGAGGCTCGGATCTCCGAGGATAAGGTGTCCAAGTGGATGAGCAAAGCTCTCACAAAAAATATGAGCTAATGCTTTGCTAACCCTAGCTAGAAGGAACAGGAGGTCTATATATAGTCTTAGTGCAAAAGAGGGGGGCGAAGGGGTACATGGGCTGCGGCCCAACACGAAATAGCACACAGTTGTCGGACGTCTGGGAGTCGCCAGTCGTCCGGAGGCTTGCGAGGGTCCGGACGTCTGGTGCCTGTCGGGTGTCCGTAGATTCGGCTCAGGTGGTCTTCGGTCGGATGTCCGGTCGGGGTCGGACGTACGGGCATCGGTCGTCCGTGGGGAGTCGGAAGTCCGTAGTTTTGGCTCAGGTGTGGAAGCGTCGGACGTCCTGTCTGGGTCGGACGTCCGGTGCCTGGAGATCGTTGGATGTCCGGTCCTGGCCGGTCGTCCGGAGCATGTAGCTTCTTCTGCATCATCTGTTCTTCTTCTTCTCCGTCTTCACGTCCATCTTCCTCTTCTTCTTCTCCTTGCTCCTTAGCTTCTCCATGATCCCTGAGTATGCACAACGTGTCCATATGAGGTAGTAGCCATGTGTCATGTGCATCAATGTGGAAATGTGTGAGGAGAGATGTCACCTCGGTTTCAAGAGCTCTTGCACGTGCTCGTGTCATGGGTCCGCTAGGCACTTGGTGAGACGATGGTAGTTCCATGGTGATGACCTTGGGATGCTCCACATCAAGTTTCCCAGTTGAAGAAATGTCATGCTGAGATGGCCGATATCCCTCTGAGAGATACAGTGCCCCTGGAAGCAATTCAGTTGGATAGTGATCTGACCTACGAGGAGAAACCTGTTAAGATTCTCGAGATTGCTAGCCGAGTCACACGCAGCAAGGTTATCAAGTTTTGCAAAGTTCAGTGGAGCCACCATACTGAGGATGAAGCCACCTGGGAACGAGAGGAAGACCTACGGAAAGACCACCCACACCTATTTTCTAGCCAACCCGAATCTCGAGGGCGAGATTTATCATAAGGGGGGTAGGTTTGTAACGTCCCAAATTTTCAATTTGGAATGTTATACATAGGTCATCATGTGCATATCATATTTATTTTGCATTTTGGTTTTGATCCTAGAAATTCTAAGCAACTCAAGGACCCATGGAGAGAGTTGGGGATTTCATTCATTTTCATATTTGAATTCTTCTCAAATATTGAAAAGAGGATCATTTTGGTTTTAATTATTTTTCTCTCCGAAAATGTGTGGCATATAAAAATAAAAGAGACGAGATAAAATGACTTCCTCAAAATAAAAGAGATATTGGAGGAAAAACATTAATATCGAATAAATAATTTATTTGGATTTTTATTGCTATTTTATTCGAATTAGAAAAATATGCATTTTTCAAAAATTGCATTTTTAGGCTAGAGAAATGTTCACTTCGTTCTAAATATTTTATTTAGACGGTGAAAAAATTTCGTGGCATTTTTAGAATTTTTTAATATTTTTTTAAGATTTTTACTTTTCAGCAGAATTTATTTTATAAAAAGAAAAGTTCCCGGACTGAACTGGGCTGAAGGCCCAGCCGGCCCGCCGCGCCGCCGCCTTCCCTGGCTTGCCCCGCCGCCGCCTTCCCTGGCTTGCCCCGCCGTGCCCTCGCCGGACTCCCGAGGGAGTCCTAGCTCGCCACGCCGCGCCGCCGACCCCCTCCCTAAGTCGGACCCCCCCAGGCTATTTAAGCCGCCGCCCCCGACCCCTCTGCCCTCCTCCCACCCCGCCGTCGCAACCACCGCCGCCGCAGCCGCCGTCCTGTG
>NC_057803.1:315153346-315280391 GCF_018294505.1 Triticum aestivum
GTCCTGTGCCGCCTGCCGCCGCGCCGTCACCTCGTCTCGCACCGCAGCCTCGCCGCAGCCGCGGAGCCCCGCCGGAGCCGCCTCGCCGTCCGCCGCCGTTGACCACGCCGACCCGCCAGTTTTCTTCGGTAAACCGATAAAAACCGTAAAGTCGCCGCCGTATTTTTTTTTGAAAAAACCTAGATCGGTTTTTTTAGATCGGTTCGGTTTTCTTCTGTTTAGGTTACTTTGTGAACGTTCGTTCGTTCGTTTTAACGAACGAATTTGTTCGTTTGCCTCTGTTAGCAGACATTCGCGTCGTAGTCTTTTTGTTTTTATTTTATTTTCGGCCAGGGACCTATCCGCCGTAGTCCAGAATACAATCAAGGTTCGACTACGAAACCAAAATAAAGAAAGACATCCCCAAATGCTAGATCCCCGATTGTCCCAACTGGGCTCCACTACTGATCACCAAGAAACAAAACAAAACGACGATCAAGATCTTCATCAAGCTCCCATTTGAGCTGGGTGCGTCACTTGGACTGGTATCATCGGCACCTGCAACTATTTTGGAAGTATCTGTGAGTCACGGGGACTCACCAATCTCACACCCTCGCGATCAAGACTATTTAAGCTTAAAGGTAGGACAGGGTAGTGAGGTGGAGCTGCAGCAAGCACTAGCATATATGGTGGATAACATACGCAAATGAGAGCGAGAAGATAAGCAACTCAACGATTGTGAACTAGAAGTGATCCTGAAACTACCTATGTTCAAGCATAACACAAGAACCGTGTTCACTTCCCGGACTCTGCCGGAAAGAGACCATCACGGCTACACACGCGGGTTATCATGTTGATCTCATCACTCTAAACTAATTTGTTGGGTTATTAATTACTTTTTTAATTGGGATTGAGATGGAGGTACCATTGTCAATGTTTATCAACTACCATGATAGTTCAATAAAAATATACTCCTTTGATGTAGGAAAAAATTGGCTTTTCGCAAAAACCATATAACCATAGAGCCTCCACCAGCCATATATGCATGTAGTGATAGCATTTATTCTGTTCATTGCTCTATTGTGCTATATTGCCATCATATTCCATGTGCTGACCCATTTCGGGCTGCAACATATCATGCTGCAGACTTTTCAGACGAAGAGTAAGGTGCGCTAGGTCGTTGTCGTGCACTCAGCTATGCAGTTGGAGTTCATGGACTCACTTTATCTTCCAAGGCTTCCACTGTTATCTTGTTAGATGGCCTTAAGCCATATTATTGTCATAAGTTCTCTTTTGAGACATTTGGTGTAATAAGTGTGTGATTGCACTCTGTTATAAATCCTTCAAGTATTGTGTGTGTCAGCATTACCGATCCAGGGATGACACTTATGCATAGACATTTGACCGTTTGAGGTCGGATCGCTGCAATAGTTGTGCTATATTGTGTTAATTTGGTGTAGGATGGTGTGGTCTGGTTGCCCAAACGTTCGTTGTGTCAGTGTTGCTTTCCTATTATCTGACCTGGACAATGATAGTTATGCCAGCGTGTTAATTTGGTGCAGGCTACTGAAGATAAGAAGAGAAACACTGAAAACAGCAAGGCAACCCCATTGTTTCTTTATAATTAATCTAGGCTAGGTAATATGGCAATAACTCTTGATTAATCTGTTCATTTCCCCTCCTAATTTATGTTATGATGCAGTGGTCGAGACACTCTCCACTATCAATAATACAAGCCTGCCAAAATCGCAATCTGAATCTGTTCAGTTTCCTCTGTCTCGAATGCAACAGAAAAAATATATGTTTGTGAACCAATTACTGGTTGAAGCAATGATGGAAATCATGGCGGAATCAGAGGCGCATATTCTGGCGCAACAACAACTGATCAATGTTTTCAGAGATAGTGTAGCAAAGAAGGAAGAACTTGCTCACATGCTTATGGGCGTCATCTGCGCTGAGGTTGTAGACTGTGACGTTGTAGATCATTAGGTTCTTCATTTATTTGCACTGGCATCAATCCTTGATTGCCTAGTGGATGTAATTTCCTGTAATATATGCTAGATGTGCAATGTTTTTTCCTGTATGCCGTACCTTTGCTTAGCGCGCCTCACATTCCAGCTAATTGTTCGCTAGGAAGCTAAAAAAGCAATGAAATTATTAGTTGGTATGAACAGTCATGGGCCCTATATGAAGGAAGCAGCCCACTGTCCTTAATGGGCTTCCCTAGTGGGCTCGCAGGGGCCAAAATTCTCATAGGCCTTTGATTGATCTATTTTGGTCCTATGCATATTTGCTCATCATAATGGGCTCAAATTACCAAATTGTGCCTACAGACATGTTTGAATTTTAGTGGGCCCATTAGGTTAATGGGTCGTTACCAGGCCAAAATTTAATGACCGGCCATGTTACCTCGCGGATCGTTAACAGGCCGACATCAAAGCGGGCAACAAGTGGGCCCATTTGATTTCACGGGCCGTTAACAGGCCGATACTAAGGCCGGGCTACATATGGCCCAACTATACTATGGGCCTTTAGCAGGCCGAAAGAGACAGTGAGCTCATACTGTACCATGAAGAGCCTGGGCTGCTAAGAGGCTGAAAGTCAGGTTGTACTGTATATGGCCCAACTGTGTTGTGGGCCTTTAGCAGGCCAAAAGATAAACCGAGTTGGTATTGGACCATGAAGAGCATGAGCTATTAAAAGGCCAAAAATCATGTCCGACTGCAAATGGCCCAACTCATTTAGGGGTCGTTAACAGGCTGAAAGACACACCGGGCCCGAAATTGGCCCAACACTTAAATGGGTCGCTAAAAGGCCGAAAGACGTACATCCTAAAAATTGGCCCACCCTTGAATGGGCCGTTAAAAGGCCGAAACCACATCGAGCCGATATTGAGCCCAAATATATAGCGGGCTGTTAACGGGCTCGAACTGACGATGGGTTGCAATGGTGTTAAATCGTTAACGGGTTGTTGACAGGCTGAATTGGCACATCTGATATGGGCCGTCGGCTTAAATGGACCTGACACAAGTAGGCCTTATATGGGCCGGCCTGCTAATTTTTACTGGGCCGACCTTTTTCACCGGAATGGGCTACTGTTGGGCCTTGCCATGTGCCAACCTATCATAGGCGCCTCCCGTACTATGAGTGGATGACATCTGTCCCAACACTAAGTCGACATGTAGATCCTCCGGCGAGTGAGAATTTTACATGTGGAAAATACCCATTGCTCGGGTCTGTTAACGGGTTATCAGATCCATACCGGAACCCGATAGCTTAACAACGACCCGTTATGGTGGATGCCACATGTCGGTTACCCTTGACGAAAGCAATTCTATGACGCACGATTTATCGTCATGGAAGTGGACACTTCCGTGATGATAATTTTGGTAATGTCATGGAACACTTCTATGACAACACAGGTATGACTATCTTGATCCTGTCATAAAATCGTCATGGATGTACATGCATGACAGAAAACATGACCTACTGTGACAAACAAGTATCATCACGGAAGTGTATTTTTTTGTAGTGTGCTACGCGCCAGCTGTCCCAAAATATCTTATCCACCTAATGGTCATATCATTGAAGGGCATTAATGTCTGATCATGTCGGGCTGCTCCCCGGCTATAAATACTCACCCCCTACAACCATTAGTTGATTAGCTGCTCCAAGAGAAACTGACAATTGTCATTGAGAGCATCCCATCCTCCGAGGACCTTGAGCGAAAATCATCAGCGAGGAAAAACTCAAACCCAAACACCTACAATCCAAAGTGACTGAGCATCACTGAAGAGATTGTTCATGTGTGGAACCAACGCCTATTACCTTTGAGGACTGTGCATCCTCCAGACAGTTAGGCGTCATGGTCTAGAGCATCCAAGAGGAATTGTGGATCGCCGAGTGACCAAGTCTGTGAAGGTTTGGATGTCACCTGAAGACTTACCACGAGTGATTGGGAGAGGTCTGTGTGACCTTAGATCAAGGATAATACGGTGAGGACTATGTGTCCGGGACTATGTGTCCTCAGGTTTAAATACCTAGACACTACAAACAGATGTACATCTATCACAACAGTTGGAACTGGTCTACCAAATCATTGTCTTCACCGAGCTACTAGTTCTATTTCCTCAACCCTTTCATTTCCTCATTCATGTGTTGATGAACTTGATCGTTACTGTTTGAAGACTTTGGCTAAAGACTTCCTCAATTTCCTCAATCCTAATTCTCCAGTCATCTTGTCTTCTGCCTGTTTATCCTGTTTACGCGCTACCCGTATTATGTGCTTGTTTCATATCATCATGATGACTGTGTTACTGCCATGTTATGCTTGCACCTGAGTACTTATTCCGCTGCTTGTATTTCTTCGCTTAGCAAATTCCTCAAGTTTAATTTCCTCAGTGAAGAATTTGTAAAAATCGTCTATTAACTCCCCTCTAGTCAATATAACGCACTTTCAAATGGTATCACAGCAAGATACTTCCTTTTTCTAAGTGATTTTGGTTTAACCACCTGGAGTTTTAGTTATGTCGACTGCAGGCATGATCAAGATCTTGGTTGGGTGTCCTACCTTCGATGGGACGGACTACCCCTACTGGAAGAATAATATGCGCATGCATCTTGAGGCAATTGACAATGACCTCTAGTACGTGGTGGAAAATGGCGTTCCCTCCATCACTCCTTCAGTGAACGCTGCTCATGTGAAGAGATTCAAGCAACTCAACTCTCAAGCAAAAAATATCATATATGGCCATCCAAGCAAAGGATAGTACGGCAGAGTGAGTGCTTTGGAGACTACAAAGCTTATCTGGGACATGTTGTCCAAGGTCAATGAAGGAGTCTTAACTCAACGTGACTCTCAAGTTGATGTTCTTTGCAATCTCTTCAACCGCTTCCAAAGACTGGATAACGAAAATGTTCAGCAAACCTTCGATCGCCTCACCGACATCTCAAATGAGCTTCAAGCACTTGGTGCCACTGATATCACCGACCATGAGGTGGTGAAGAAATTGCTGAGATCACTTGATTCCTCATTTGATAAACTGGCACTAATGATTCAAGAACGTGGAGACTACAAGTCACTAGATCCCGCTGATATCGTTAAAAGGCTGAACACTCATGGATTCCATCTAGCTGAGAAGAGAGATCTCTATTGGCCAAGCTATGGAAGATCACGTGCACTAAAGGCCAAGGCAGTTTCCTCATCTGAAGGAGAAGATTCTGATAGAAGCCTTGGTGATCCTGAAGAACTAAGCCAGGAGCTAGCAATGCTTGTGAGGAAATTTCAGAAGTTTCCAAGACGTGGTCGCTTTGAAAAATCTTCAAGAAGTGATGACATGAGATCAGATTCCTCGTCCCACGATTACAAGAAGAGGACTTGCCACAAATGCAAGAAACCTGGCCACTACATAACTGATTGTCCTTAGTGGGCGAAGGAATCAAACAAGAAGAAGTACAAGGATGATAGTTCAGACTACTCGAAGAAGAACAAATCTTCAAAGTCCTCATCATCAAAATCTTCAAAGTCTTCATCTCACAAGAAGAGCAGTTCCAAAAAGGCTCAGGCATTCAGGCAAGGAAATGGAATCTGAAGCTAAATCCGAGGATGATGTAGGGTAAAGCCCAATACGTCTGATCTTTCATGAAAGGAGTGGATCCCGGGAAGAACACGAGGAACACAAGGGGAAAACACAAGGGGAACACGGGGAAAACACAGGAGAAATCACTCAAACCAACAAGATTCGGTCACACATATGCTAGATTCTCAGAACAGAAAGAGATACAAGATCCACGATCAACAAGGGATGATACAAAGTGGCACGATCTTCTCTGTGAGGAGGTCTTGAGGGGTCTTCCGTTAGGGGTCTTGAATCCAAGTGGATCTTCTCTAAGGAGGCGACGGTCTCTCTCGGTGGAGTAGATCCGGATGGATGAGCGAGGCTCTATCTCACATATGAGATATCACAACGCTAACCCTAAAACGTAGGTAGGAGAAGAGTATATATAGTCTCGGGGGCGAAAGGGTACATGGGCCTCGGCCCAAGTCACTGTGCGCAGGCAGGGCCGGAAGTTCTGGGCACCAGAGGTTCCGGGCAGGGTCCGTCCTAACCAGAGAGTTGGCACGGTGGGAGCTTGGCTGGTGTCCGGGGCCGGAAGGGCCAGGCAGGCCGGAAGTTCTGGGGACCGGAAGGTCCGAGCCAGGTTTTGAGCTAGTTCCGGCCTAACCAGAGAGTTGTCGTGCCCGGGCTAGTATGGGTCATCAGAGGCCGGAAGCTCCAAGTCGGCCGGAGGTTCCAGGGCCCGAAAGTTCCGGGCTCTGGCCGGAAGTTCCGGGCTGAACAGAGAGTTGACGCATGTTCCTTCTTCTTCAGCTCTCGGCTCCATGGCTTGTGCGTTGTACCTTATCACACATAGCATTTCAGACTTAGGCAGTAGCCATGTCTCACTCGAATGTAAAGGAATCTCAAGTAGGAGTGATGTCACCTTGGATTGAATAGCATGAGATCTTGCTCTTGGAATGGGTCCACTTGGAGCTTGGATAGTCGAGGTAGTGTCCATGGGGATGTCCATAGGATGCTTCGCATCATCTCCCCCCCCTTGGGAAAGATCCGACCTCGGATCGAAATCCTCATCACCATGGTATGGGGAGAGATCTTTGACGTTGAAGATGTCGCTCACGGAGTACTTGTCGGATGGGATGTCTATCTGGTAGGCATTGTTGTTGTAGCATTGAAGCATCTTGAAGGGTCCATCAGCTCGTGGTAGAAGTTTGGACTTGCGTTCATTGGGGAAGCATTCCTTGCGAATGTGTAGCCATGCAAGATGTCCAATGTTGAATATCATGGGTTGCTTGTTGACATTGAGCTTGGCCGCGAGGCGTTGTACTTGGCGCTCGATGGTGTGCCTTGTATCTTCACGCATCTTCTTGAGGTAGTTCACCCGGGCACTCACGTCCATGTTGATGCGCTCTTGTAGTGGCAGAGGAAGAAAGTCCAATGGGGACGACGGGTTGAAACCGTAGACGGACTCGAAGGGGAACTTGTCGGTAGTCGAATGTCTTGCTCGGTTGTAGACGTACTCGGTGATGGGTAGACGCTCCTCCCACTCCTTGATGTCCTTCTTGATCAACACGCGAAGTAGAGTGTTGAGTGTTCGGTTCGTCACCTCTGTTTGGCCGTCGCTTTGCGGATGATATGCCGAAGAGAACAATAGCTTGATTCCGAGCTTGGTGCATAAAGTCTTCCAAAAGTAACTCAAGAACTTGGCGTCTTAGTCCGAGACAATCGTCTTGGGTACTCCATGGAGATGCAATATTTCTCTACAAAAAAGATTTGCAACATGTGAAGCATCGTGTGACGCCCCCGATTTGACCGTACACTAATCATGCACGCAAACATGTACGGCTAAGATCAGGAACTCATGGGAAGATATCACAACACAACTCTAGACACAAATTAAAATAATACAAGCTTTATTTTACAAGCCAGGGGCCTCGAGGGCTCAAATACATAAGCTCGAATACAAAAGAGTCAGCGGAAACAATAATATGTGAGTACAGACATAAGTTAAACAAGTTTGCCTTAAGAAGGCTAGCACAAAAGTAGCGACAATCCAAAAGGCAAGGCCTCCTGCCTGGGACCTCCTAACTACTCCTCGAAGTCGAACTCCATGCAGAATCATCCTTGGGATCCTCTGGCTCCTGGACTCCATCATATGATTGCAATAACCGGGAATAGGGGAAAAAGAAGTAGCAAAGCAACCGTGAGTACTCATCCAAAGTACTCGCAAGCAAGGATCTACGCTACATATGCATTGGTATCAATGAAATGGGTAGTATATGTGAACTGAACTGCAGAATGGCAGAATAAGAGGGGGATAGCTAGTCCTATCGAAGGCTACACTTCTGGCAGCCTCCATGTTGAAGCATATAGAAGAGAGTAGATGGTAAGTTCACCAAGTATAATCGTATAGCATAATTCCTGCCTGACGATCCTCCCCTCGTCGCCCTGTGAGAGAGCGATCACCGGGTTGTATCTGGCACTTGGAAGGGTGTGTTTTATTAAGTATCTGATTCTAGTTGTCATAAGGTCAAGGTACAACTCTGGGTTGTCCTTTTATTGAGTGACGCGACTATTCGAATAGATAAACTTCCCTGTAGGGGTGCACCACATTTCCCAACACGCTCGATCCCCTTTGGCCAGACACACTTTTCCTGTGTCATGCCCGGCCTCGGAAGATCAACACGTCGCAGCCCCACCTAGGCATAACAGAAAGCTCAGCATGCCAGTCTAAATCCTATGGCGCAGGGGTCTGGGCCCATCGCCCATTGCACACCTGCACATTGCGAACGCGGCCGGCGAGCAGACCTAGGCTCCCTTATACAAGAGCAGGCTTTCTAGTCCAACCCGGCGCGCGCCGCCCAGTCACTAACATCACAAAGACTTCGGTTGATACCACGACGTCGAGTGCCCACAACTGTTCCCGCGTAGTTGGTTAGTGCGTATAGGCCAATGGCCAGACCCAGATCAAATACCAACATCTCATTAAGCGTGTTAATTGAATTAACTGCGGACGCCGACCAGGGCCAGGCCCACCTCTCACCTAGGTAGTATCAACTTGCCCTATCGATCCGCCACAAAGTAATAGTCGGGGGCCATCGGGGACCTAGGCCCACCACTACCTGGATGGAACCACCTGCCCCTTCAGCCCCCAACATCGGAATACTTGCGGGTACTCTAAGCCGACCCGACTTTAGTCACCACATGTATCAGGTGTAATATGTATAGAATATACCCATGACCACCTCCCAAGTGATCATGGCCCGGTAGTATAGCATGGTAGACGGACAAGAATCTAGGGCCACTGATGAAATACTAGCATCCTATGCTAAACATTTAGGATTGCAGGTAAAGGTAACAACAGTAGTAGCAAGGACAGGCTATGCATCAGAATAGGATTAACGGAAAACAGTAACATGCTACACTACTCTAATGCAAGCAGTACAGAGAAGAGGCGATATCTGGTGATCAAGGGGGGAGGGCTTGCCTGGTTGCTCTGGCAAGAAGGAGGGGTCATCTTCAATGTAGTCGAACACACGAACATCGGCAGTAGTCTCGGAGTCTACCAAAAAGAAGTAACGGAGGGGGAACACAACAAATAACAGAGTAATAAAATGTAACACAAAGCAAGACACGACAATACGTTGTGCTAGGGGTAACCTAATGTAGGGATAGGTGACACCAGCGAAGGGGGGAAATATCCGGGAAGTATTCCTGGTGTTTCGCGTTTTTAGACAGAGGAACCAGAGGGGGAAAGTTGTGTCTTCACTATGCTAGGGATGTGTGGCGGGCGAACAGGCTGCGTATTCAGATTCGTCTTGTCGCTCTGAGCAACTTTCATGTATAAATTTTTTTCATCCGAATTACGGATTATTTTATAGGAATATTCAAAGATTTAAATATTTTCTGGATTTATTTCAATTAAATTAAATCAAAAGAGATATAACAGAAAGGCTGGGTGCACCCAGTGCAGTGCACTCAGCAGTGCACAAAGGCTGACCAGTGGGCCCCGTTGACTGCCAAGTCAGCAGTCAACATTGACCCGGTGACTGGTCAACGGGGCCCGGGGGTCCCACACGTCAGTGTCTTAAAATTTTCTAATTTGATTTTCTTTAATCTAATCAAGGAGGACCCACATGTCATTTGCTACAGACTAGGTTAGTACTAATCTAATACTAGGCTAACCTAATACACACACGCACACACACAGAACGCACGCGCGCATGCGTGCATGGCCGCTCGATCATGGCCAACAACAGGAGTAGCTGGCGGGGAGGCGAGGCCACGTGCGGGACGAGGCCCGGCCTCGGTGCGGTGGAAGTGGCGCGGACACAGTCAGGCACCGTTGACAGCACAGGAGGAGGAGCCGGCAGAGCAACCGGCGGCAACGGCGAGGCCAAGGGAACGCGGGCGTGGGCAGGGCTCGCCGGAGGTAGCGGTGGATGCGGCCGGCATGGTGGGTCACCGCCAGCTAGGGGAGGAGCACGCTCACGGCGGGAAGCGACGAGGCACGGTGGGGCAGCGGTGGCAGTAGCAGACAACGGCAGCGGGGCGGCACCGCGGCAGAAGGAGGTGAGATGGGGTGCGGCAGTAGGCGTGCACGACCGACACAGTTGGGGATGCGGCCAGGGTGTGGCTCGGGTGCACGGGATGGGTTCGAGTAGGTCCACGCAAGAGCGCGGGTGCGGCCATGGCAAGGTCCGGCCATGGCGGACGACGGAGCTCGGTGCTTGTAGGCTTCTGTGGTACGGCACGAAATCGACGGGAAAACAAAGGGGAAATCGAAGGGAGCTCACAACGGGGCTGTAGGGCAAGTCAGTGTGCTCGGGGATGCGTCGGGGATGGACTGGTGTAGTGGCAAACGACGGTGGACGGAGACGATGTACGCGGAGATGACCAAGTTGATGGCGAGCGTATGAGACATCCCGGCTCGATTCGATGCTCGGGATAGACGGAGTCGAGGGTGGTGGTCCTCCTGGACATCTTCTCAGGCGACAGGGATGCCGGTGGCCATGATGACGACGCCGGCCATGGAGGGCGCTGTTCGGTTGTATGTTGCGAAGGAGAGAACGGTGCGAGGGAGGATAAGGGAGAGGGATAGGGTTTGCTAGGGGCGTCGGGGCAGCCTTGTATATGCCGGCGATATGACGGATGGCTGGCGCGTGGCCGATTCGCGACGTGGTCAGGCACACGGCGACCACCCAGCCCCTGGTGAGCAGTAGGAAGAAGAAGCAGGTGGGGATGGTGGGCTGGGCCATTTTATTTAAATGGGCCAAGGTGCCCAGTAGGTTTAGGCCTCTTGTTTTTCTTTTTATTTCCCTTTTTCTGTTACTGTTTATTTATTTCCTACAGTTTTATAATAATTTGAGCTAACAAATGATTTTAGTTAAATGTACAATTTAGCACCATAATATTAGGTAAGGTTTTGAGTTAGCACTAGTAGTGGCAAATTAGTTTGAAAAGCATTCATATTTATTTTAATTTGGAAGTCCATATAACTACTGCTGGAGTAGTTTTTCTAAAAATGGTTAGGGGCCTTTTAATATTTTCTAAAATGTTGTTTCCTATATGACAATTAGGTAGTGAATATTTGCACCCCAACCTACATTTTGGTTTTGTGGTTTGGAGAAATATTAATTTTGACTTTAATTTCAAATTTTGAATTTGAACTCAATTTAATAGTGGTGACATGGCCTCATTAGTATTTGATTACTGTATCTTAATTATCCGGGAGTCACACATCGTCTATCTTGTTGCAAGGAATGAAATGAGCCATCTTAGAGAATCAGTCCACAGCAACAAACACGGAATCTTTCCCATTTCTAGTTCTAGGCGAACCAAGGACAAAATCCATACTATATCTTCCCATGGGTGATATGGTATTGGAAGGGGCATATAAAGATCATGAGATTGAACTTTAGACTTAGATTTGCAACATGTAGAGCACCGGTTGTTGAAGCGGGAGACGTCACAGAATATCTTGGGCGAAAAATAGTTCTTGGGGAGCGTAGCGTATGTCTTGTCGCGTCCAAAGTGTCCCATTAGTCCTCCTCCATGTTATTCTTGCAAAAGTAACAAACGAAGAGAAGACTCGGGAATACATATTTTGTTAGCTCTCATAAGATAATCATCTATGATGTAATATCGCTCCCAAGATGTACGCGTCAAACATTTAGCATAAGGAATAGCAAAAGTAGGATCATGCGCATACAAGTCTTTTATGTGCTCAAAGCCAATGACATTCAATTGAACTTTGGTACCAAGCATGCGTATGCAGGAAAGAGCATCCGCTACACCATTTTCCTTACCTTTGATGTACTTGATGACATAAGGAAATGACTCAATGAATTCACTCCACTTAGCATGACGGTTGTTCAACTTAGTTTGACCCTTAAGGTACTTAAGCGTTTCATGATCAGTGTGAAGAATGAACTCATAAGGGCAGAGATAATGCTCCCAAACATGCAAGACTCTCACTAAAGCATATGGCTCTTTGTCATATATGGGATAATTGCGTTGCGCTCCGGAGAGTTTTTCACTAATGAAAGCAATTGGGCGCTTCTCTTGCATTAGCACACCTCCTATGCCATAACCACTAGCATCACAATGAATCTCAAAAGGTTTATCAAAGTTGGGCAAAGCAAGGAAAGGAGCATGTGAAAGCAAATTCTTAAGCTCATTGAACGCGGCATCTTGAGATGGTCCCCAAACAAAGGGTGCATTCTTCTTGCTCAAAGCATGTTAAGGTATAGCTATGGTGCTAAAATCCTTCACAAATCTATGGTAGACACCGGCTAAACCAAGAAAACTTCACACTTGTTGCAAATTTGTTGGTTGGGGCCAAGTTTTAATAGCATTGATCTTAGATTCATCTACATGAACACCCTTAGAAGACACAACAAAACCCAAGAAAACAATCTTATCAACACCAAAAAGGCATTTGTCCATATTAGCATAAAGGCACTCTTTCCTAAGGGTTTGCAACACGGTTCTAAGATGGGTGACATGATCTTTAAGAGATTTGCTAAAAACAAGGATATCGTCAAAATAGACCACAACAAATACACCAATATAGGGTCGAAGAACAAAATGTATGAGTCCCATGAAAGTACCGGGTGCTTCAGATAAACCCATTGGCATAACAAGCCATCCATATATACCCAATTTGCTCTTAAATTCGGTTTTCCGTTCATCACCGTCTTGGATGCGTATTTGATAGTAGCCACTTTTAAGATCAATTTTAGAGAAAATTACGGCTCCGCCAAGCTTATCTAGCATATCATCTAGGCGTGGAATAGGGTAACAATAACGCACGTTAATAGCATTGATAGGACGGCAATCGGAACACATGTGATATGTGCCATATTTCTTGGGAACAAGGATTACCGGGATGGCCCAAGGGCTCAAGCTTTCACGTACTTCTCCGTTGTTGATGAGTTGTTGTACTTGCCATTGGATCCCCTTAGTTTCCTCGGGATTGATGTGGTATCAAGGCTTGTTAGGAAGGGGTTCTCTGGGGATGAGGTTGATGCGGTGTTCGATGCCTCGTAGTGGAGGTAGCTCGTCGGGGAAGACAACTTGGGATTCCTGCAATAGAGAAGATAACACTAAAGGTAGATTGTGAGAGTTGTTAGTTTTTGGTGCCTCGTCCCTGCATAAAAGGACATTGTGCATGACACTTGATGGGTTCTCATATACTTCTCTCATCTCACTTTTGGTGGCAAATAGGACTAAGTTCTTCTTGTCGCTCATCGTGGAGGCACTCAATTTGGGCTTGTGGCGCTCACTCTCTTTTTGGTGGTTCGCTCTCTCACTATTCTCTCCACAATGGGTGGCTTGCTTGTCGGCGATCACTTGGCTTGGAGAATAGGTTGTAGCACATATTCCTTTCCTTTCATTTTGAAGCTATAGTGATTTGTACGCCCATTATGGATGACGCCTCGGTCAAATTGCCATGGCCGTCCTAGGAGGAGGTGGAAAACGGACATTAGAACGACATCACACTCCAAAGTGTCTTTGTATGCTCCGATCTTGAAAAAAACTTGCACCATATGCTCGACTTAGATAGTGCCGGAGTTGCTTAGCCATTGAACTTTGTAGGGATGTGGGTGCTTCATCTTGACCAATTGTAGTTTGGAGCATAGTTATTCACTTGCTAAGTTATGGAAAATCCCTCCATCGATGACGACCTTCACGAACCTTCCATTGATGCCGACCTTGGTGTGGAAGTTATGTTATCTTTGGTCTTCATCTTGTTGATGTTGAAGTGTCAAGACCTTGGAAACAACGAGAGCAGGGCTCGAATCTTCGTCACAAAATACTTGATCATTTTCATCGTCGTTCACTTGTCCGTGCATGGCCACTTGCTCAAGGGCTTCCATTTCTCCTTCACTCATGTAGCCGTATGTACCATCGTCGTTGAAGATCATGGTGCGCTTGTTGGTACACTCAAAGGACTTGTGGCCTCGACCGCCGCATGTGAAGCATTTGAAGGAACTTGTCTTGATGGACTCATCGGTTGGAGTAGGTAATGATGAAGCATTCGGCTTGAAGTTGTTTGTAGTAGGAGGACGACTTGAGGTCGTCGACGTTTTCTTGTAACTTGAATGGTCGCCGTTGCTTGTAGATGGCTTGGTTGAGGTACAAGGTGCTGGAGTTGTTGAAGCTTGAGAGTTGGAGAAGCCATAGGACTTGGATGAAAACTTGGCATACTTGAAGTCATCTTGCACTCGACATTTTGCTTTGGTAGCTTGATGCACTAGCTCGATGAGGTTTGAGTATGGTTGGAAGTCGGCAATCTTCTTGATAGGGTGATTGAGTCCATTCAAGAAATGTGCCATAGTTTGCTAATCATCTTCCATTACATTGGCTCTTATCACGGCAATCTCCATTTCCTTGTAGTATTCTTCAACGCTCTTGGTTACTTGCTTGAGGAGTTGGAGTTTCTTGAAGAGTTCGCGGTTGTAGTAGGTTGGGACAAAACATGCTCTCATGACATCCCTCATTTGCGCCAAGTTGTGATGGGTGGTTCACCTCTTGCCTCTCGGCTGTAACATCCCAAATTTTCAATTTGGAATGTTATACATTAGATCATCATGCATATCATATTTTATTTTGCATTTTGGTTGATCCTAGAAATTCTACGCAAGTCAATGACCCACGGAGAGAGTTGGGGATTTCGTTATTTTCATATATGAGTTCTCTCAAATTTTGAGAATAGGATCATTTGATTTTATTTATTTTATCATCAATTATTTCTATTACAAAAATATGAGAGAGGGAATAAAATGACTTTCCCAAAATAAAGAAATATTGAAGATTTAATAAAAAATCAAATAAGATTTTATGACGGAGTTTTTCGGTGTTTTATTTGAATTTTGGAAAAATGTGCGTTTTTCAAAATTGCATTTAGGGCCCAAATAAATGTTCACCTTGTGCGGCTTGATTTTAGAAGCCCGTGAAAATTTATTTCGGAATTTTTGTAGTCGGTTTAGTATTTCTTTTTATTTTTCTTCCGAGCGGAATAATTAAAAAAAACGAACCGACTTCGGGCCGTACCCGAGCGGGACACCGCCCGGGGGCAGCCTTTAAATAGCGCCGCCCCGAGCCGCCCCAGCACATCAGCCCCGCCACGATCCGCGTGCGTCGTCGGAGCCGCCGCCGATGATCCCGCCGCCCGAGGTTCGTCGCGCCTCGTTTTTCCGTGTCGAAGAAAAAAAAAGAGAAAAAAACTCGGCGTTCGTCGTTTTTCTTTTTCTCGGATTAAATCCGTGATTTTTCTGATCGCGATTCCTGATCCGATTTTCGTTTTAGTTTAACTTTTCGCTCGTTTATCGGAATCAGGCGATTCAAGCGCCTAGGGATTCGTCTCGAAACCCTCTATCCGTTTAACCAACTTAAACAAGTTTTTGTTACTGTAAAATTTGCCCTAGATCCAAATTACTATAACAAAGTTGTTTTCTTTCGCAGTTTGATTTTCGTTGCTTCGTTCGATTTGATTCTTTTTGCCAACCGGAGTTCTTAAGTTGAACCTTTTGGTTAGATCTCTTATTTGAGTTTTACCTGTGCATTAGATGGGTACTTATTTTATGCTTGTTTGTTTGTGTGCGATAGAATACCTGGAGTGCGCCGCCTGTTACTTCGAATCGTTAGGTTTCACGGATCATCAGCAAGGCAAGTAACACTTTGATCATACCTTTTCTACTACCTAGTTTTATTGCATTAGATCAATCCTCACACATTGCATGATTAGGATCTAATTAAATTGTGGGATGGGAAGTAGACGAGGTAGTACCTATTACCTGTTTATTATCAAACCTTTGGGAGTTACTTCTACGTTTGCTTATTATGCCATGCTATGCTAGTAGACGTGGATTGGGTGAGTTAAATCCGTGATAGATGTGAGATTGTTAATTAACGGTTTATCTAAGGTGGCAACTTAAACACACATCTGGGTGGATTGAGGCACCTGGGTATTCCAGGACTTGCCTGTTTTCTTTTGGACCGCCACCCAGGCTCAAAGGGATCATGAGACTATTCATACTAGAAACTTCCGTGTGCAGCCACAAGCTATTATGGGATCTAGCATAATTGACTAAGTCGTGCGAACTCTTACAGTGGTAGACTAGCAGATGTAGGGGATGTAGGTGGTACGGTCTACCCATCGTAAGGTGCTAGCGCTTCTGAAAGACTATGTCTCGGTCATCCGTCCTCTCAAACACCATGTAGTGCGAGAAACCAAACGGAGGCGATCGAGTCTTGTGGGGGAAAGTGCGCAAACCTCTACAGAGTGTGATAAACTAATCATGGTTAGCCGTGTCCCCGGTTATGGACATCTTGAGTATCTAGTACTTGGATTTTCATGTGAATCTCAACATGTTACTCTAAATTAATTTTGTTGGGTTATGTTTAATGATGCTTAATTGGGATTGAGAATGCTATCAACCATTCTCAGTGTTTAACAACCACCATGATAGTAATTAAATTTTATTCCTTTGAAGTAGGGAAAAATTGGCTTTACGCAAAACTGTAACCATAGAGCTTTCCACTAGCCAAATATGCATATAGTATAGCTGTTTCATTCCATTACTCTCTATGTGTTACCTTGCCAGCATATTCCATGTGCTGACCCGTTTTCGGGCTGCAACGTTAGTGTTGCAGACTTTTCAGACGACGATTAAGGAGTTTTAGGTCGTGGTTCTATACTCAGTGATGCCGTTGGAGTTAATGGACTCACTTATCTTCCAAGCCTTCCGCTGTTATCGTTATTAGATGGCCTTAAGCCATACTTATAGTAATAAGTTCTCTTTTGAGACACTCAATGTAATAAGTGTGTGATTGCTACTCTGCTATAAATCCTTCGAGTACTGTGTGGTGTCAGCATTACTGATCTAGGGATGACACCGGAGCATAGAGATCAGACTGTTTGAGGTCTGGTCGCTACAGAGATGGTATCAGAGCACACGCTGACTGTAGGACACGACCACTAAGCACAAGACCTAGATCACTTTTCACTCTCTTCTCTTCTGACCTCTCATCTTTTCTACTCTTTAGGATGGCGGATGCAAGGAATAAGTTCACGCAACCGGATGAAGATACACCCTTTGGACGCCACTTGAAGGAAGTCACTAGATATCTGAACATAGGAGTACCAAGCTTCACGGGAATCTACAACGCCACTTTACCTAAAGAAGAGCGCTGGATGATTCAAGTTCAAGTTCCAGGAAGGACGTTTATGCCAGTCACTGAGCCCATAGAATTTTCTTTTGATGCACCAGCTTGGAGTCTAGGAAAGAGCATGGCAGCTCACATCGCCATGGGACGCATTGGAGAAGTCTACCGCAAGGATCTCAAGGATACTATCTACCAGATTTGTGGGCGCCGAGATGAGCACTAGGAGATGATCAGCACCAGGAAGGATAGATCAATTGCAGCTTTTATCCAGGAGCTAAACCAGCACATTCGACGACAGGAGAACCAGATGTGCGCCGACACGATAGACCTGAAGAAGGCAAAGACTAGAATCAAGGAACTGGAGGAAGAACTCAAGGCTAGACGTGAAGATTATGAAGAGGAAATTGAAGTATTGGTGGAGAAGAATGACGACCTGATCAAGAAGATTGGAATATATATGGGAGATCCTACGCCAGTAGATGAAGATGAAGAACCTCAGGAAATTAGCCCGGAAGACTACATCATCATCGACGACACCGACTCGGAAGCAGATAGTAGCGATGATGACTATGTTGATGAAGCTGGAGCAGATATCATGGAGTGAACGATCGTATAATATTTCTAGTAGACCACCTCATCAGTAGTAGTAGTCCACCATGTAAATATAGTAGTCCGAGCACTTTTGCGATAGATATATCGATTGTATGCCCTTGTTTGATTGATTGAAGTGAATTGTTTGTTTTGCCTCATGTGCATATGGGTAGTGTTTTCTCTTTAGACCCCCTCTATTCTTATATCTCATCTCTTCTAAAACCCTTAGATGCCTCCGAGACGTGACCCCAGATTTACCTTTCCACCGGAGCTCACCCAGTTGATCCAGCAATAGAACACATTGATGCAGTTGCTAGTCCAGAATCAGAATCAGGGGAACAACAACAACAACCCACCACCACCACCACCTGTTGACCAATTAGCCCGTTTTCTTAGGCTGAATCCGCCGGTATTTTCCAGTAGCACCGAGCCGATAGTAGTAGATGATTGGCTCCGCAAGACAGCTAGGGAGTTGACCACAGCAGGATGCACAGATGCGGAGAAGGTGAAGTTTGCCGCACATCAGTTAGAAGGACCCGCAGCATCATGGTGGGAGAATTTCATAGCCACTTTCCCAGTCGACACTGTCACATGGGACCAGTTTCAGCAGGCTTTTCCTACTGCACACGTTTCAGCATGAGCTATGGCCATGAAGAAGCGTGAGTTTCGCAACTTGCGCCAAGGAGGAAGGACAGTTGGCCAGTATGTGGAGGAATTTAGTAAGCTAGCACGTTATGCCCCATATGACGTCGCTACGGATGCAGCTAAGCAGGAGAAGTTTCTGGAAGGATTGAATGATGAGCTGAGCATGCAGTTGATGGTAGCAACCTTCAACAACTACCAGGAGTTGGTAGATCGTGCTCTTATGATTGAAGGGAAGCAGCAGCAGATTGAGAATCACAAGAGGAAGTATGGACAAGGAAAGTATAATTCAGGAGCTCAGCAGAAGCCAAGGACATTTTCAACATACCCATGGAGGAGGTAGCTCGCACAATCACAATGGCACCAAGAATGGTAATGGCAATGGAGGAAGCAACGGCCAGAACCGCACCAACCCATCAACCCCAGCCAAGGACCTAAGCCAAGTCACTTGCTTAAGTGTTCGAAGACAGGACATTATGCCAATGAATGTCCTAAATTACAAAATGGAAATAGTAATGGAAGTTCTGGGAAGAAGCCGAACCCTTTTAACAGGGGACAGGTGAACCACGTTAGCGTGGAGGAGGTTGAAGCTCAGCCCGATGCAGTAATAGGTAAGTTTTTGGTTAAGTCATTTACTGCACTCGTTCTTTTTGATACCGGTGCATCGCACTCATACATCTCAAGGGGATTTGTGGATAAGTATAACCTACCAACCCAAGCCCTTAGGTCACCCATGTTAGTAACCTCGCCCGGAGCAGAATATGTGGCTAGTCTATGGTGTGATCGGTTACCATTAAGGATTGGTAACTATGTTTTTCCTTCAGACCTAATAGTATTGGAATCTCAAGGATTGGATGTGATATTAGGCATGGATTGGTTATCAATGTATGAAGGGAATATTGAGTGTGCTAGTAAGACAATTTTGCTTACCACCCCAGAAGGGAGAAGGATCAAGTATGTATCCCGGCATGTGCCAAAGAGGACTCAAGTAAATTGCCTAACAGGAGTTGTGCAGGAGGAAGTACCAGTGGTAATGGATTTCCCTGATGTATTTCCAGAACAGTTGCCAGGCATGCCACCGGATAGAGATATTGAGTTTTTGATTGAGCTATTGCCAGGCACAGGTCCAATATCAAGGAGACCATATAGGATGCCAGCAAATGATTTGGTGGAAATTAAGAAGCAGATTAAAGAGTTACTGGATAAGGGATATATTCGCCCAAGTTCTTCGCCTTGGGGATCGCCAGTACTTCTAGTGGAGAAGAAGGATGGATCGTTAAGGATGGTTGTTGATTATCGAGGATTGAATGAAGTAACGATCAAGAACAAGTACCCGCTACAAATGATCAATGATCTGTTTGATCGATTGCAAGGAGCTAAGGTATTTTCCAAGATCGATCTGCGATCAGGATACCACCAGTTGAAGATTCAAGAACAGGATATTCCGAAGACAACTTTTACCACCAGGTATGGGCTGTATGAGTATACCGTTATGTCATTTGGTCTGACTAATGCACCTGCCTATTTTATGAACATGATGAACAAAGTGTTTATGGAGTTTTTGGATAAGTTCATCGTAGTGTTCATTGATGATATCCTGGTTTATTCGAAGAATGAAGAGGAACATAAGGAGCATTTGCGTTTGGTACTTGGAAAGCTCAGAGAACATCAATTATATGCCAAGTTCAGCAAATGTGAGTTTTGGTTGAAGGAAGCAGGATTCCTCGGACATGTTATATCTGGAGAAGGTATAGCAGTAGATCCCGCTAAAGTTGAAACTGTGACCAAGTGGGAAGCCCCAACAACAGTTGGAGAGATCCGGAGTTTTCTTGGACTCGCAGGATACTACCGGAGATTTATTGAGAATTTCTCAAAGATTGCGAAGCCTATGACTGAGTTGTTAAAGAAAGATACCAAGTTCATATGGACAGAGGAGTGTGAGGCCAGTTTCCAGGAGTTGAAGAAACGTTTGGTTACCTCACCAGTGTTGATTTTGCCAGACCAGACCAAAGATTATGAGGTGTATTGTGACGCTTCACGTCGAGGACTTGGAGCAGTGCTTATGCAGGAAGGGAGAGTTGTTTCATATGCCTCAAGACAACTGAAGCCTCATGAGTTAAATTATGCTACGCATGATTTGGAGTTAGCAGCCGTAGTGCATGCATTGAAGACATAGAGACATTTCCTCATTGGAAATCATTGTGAGGTGTACACAGATCATAAGAGTTTGAAGTACATCTTCACACAAAAGGAGTTAAATCTCAGAAAAAGGAGATGGTTGGAGCTTACCAAGGATTATGATATGAAATTGCATTATCACCCCGTAAAGGCTAATGTAGTAGCTGACGCATTAAGCCGTAAGAGCCATGTCAATACGTTAATGACGGGAGGAATACCAAGGGAGTTAGCCAAAAATCTTCGTGAACTAGGTTTGGAAATAGTTCCGAGAGGCTATGTAGCAGTATTGGAGATTCAGTCAACCTTGATGGATAAAATTAGGGAAGCTCAGAAAGCTGACAAAGAGATTTCCACTATAAAGGAGAAACTAAGCAAAGGAAAAGCTAAAGGATTCCATGAGGATGAGCACGACACCCTATGGTTTGAAGATCGCGTTTATGTGCCCAATGACCCGGAGATTAGGAAGTTGATTTTGCAAGAGGCACACGACTCACCGTATTCAATTCACCCAGGAAATACCAAGATGTATCTGGATTTGTAGGATATTTTCTGGTGGACCGGAATGAAGAAGGATATAGCGGAGTATGTAGCAGTTTGTGATGTATGTTAGAGAGTAAAGGCAGAGCATCAGAAGCCAGCAGGATTGTTACAACCATTGCCGATACCCGAATGGAAGTGGGATAAGCTAGGCATGGATTTTATCACGGGATTGCCCAGGACTCCTTCAGGCTATGACTCGATTTGGGTTGTAGTTGATCGATTGACAAAAGTAGCTCATTTCATCCCGGTAAAGACCACTTACACCAGTGCTAAGTTGGTAAAGATATACATGACCAGGATCGTATGTTTGCATGGAGTTCCAAGGAGTATTGTATCAGATAGAGGAACCCAGTTTACCTCAAAGTTCTGGAAGCAGTTGCACGAAACTTTGGGAACCAGGCTAGAATTCAGTACAGCTTTTCATCCACAGACAGATGGACAGACCGAGAGAGTCAATCTGATTTTGGAGGATGTGCTGAGAGCTTGTGCGCTAGATTACAGATCTAGTTGGGATGATAATTTGCCATATGCAAAGTTCTCTTATAACAACAGTTACCAAACCAGTTTAAAGATGGCCCCTTTCGAAGCTTTGTACGGAAGGAGGTGCAGGACACCGTTGTCATGGGACGAAGTTGGAGACCGCCAATTGTTTGGTCCTGACTTGATTAAAGAGTCTGAACAGAAGGTGAAGCTGATTCACGATAGGCTCAAGGTAGCCCAGTCCAGACAGAAGAGTTATGCAGATTCTAAACACAAGGAGACAATTTAGAAGTCGGAGACAGAGCTTATCTTCGAGTATCTCCACTTCGGGGAATAAAGCGTTTTGGAGTTAAAGGGAAGTTAGTGCCACGATTTGTAGGACCATATCGAGTTTTGGAGCGTATGGGAGAAGTGGCCTACAAGTTGGAATTGCCCGAAGGATTGTCAGGAGTACATGATGTGTTCCACGTTTCTCAGTTAAAGAAATGTCACACGGAGATGGCTGACATACCGTTGAGAGACACAGTGCCATTGGAAACTATTCAGTTGGATAACGATTTGACGTACGAGGAGAAACCAATTAAGATCCTCGAGTTTGCCAGTCGAGTCACTCGCAATAAGGTTATCAAGTTTTGAAAGTTCAGTGGAGCAACCACACGGAGGATGAAGCCACCTGGGAGCGAGAGGAAGATTTGCTCAAGGACCAACCTCACCTATTTTCTAGCCAACCCGAATCTCAAGTGCGAGATTCATCTTAAGGGGGGTAGGTTTGTAACATCCCAAATTTTCAATTTGGAATGTTATACATTAGATCATCATGCATATCATATCATATTTTATTTTGCATTTTGGTTGATCCTAGAAATTCTACGCAACTCAATGACCCACAGAGAGAGTGTGGGATTTCGTTATTTTCATATTTGAGTTCTCTCAAATTTTGAGAATAGGATCATTTGATTTTATTTATTTTATCATCAATTATTTCTATTACAAAAATATGAGAGGGGGAATAAAATGACTTTCCCAAAATAAAGAAATATTGAGGATTTAATAAAAATCAAATAAGATTTTATTTCGGAGTTTTTCGGTGTTTTATTTGAATTTAGGAAAAATGTGCGTTTTTCAAAATTGCATTTAGGGCCCAAATAAATGTTCACCTTGTGCAGCTTGATTTTAGAAGCCCGTAAAATTTATTTCGGAATTTTTGGAGTCCGTTTAGTATTTCTTTTTTATTTTTCTTCCGAGCGGAATAATTAAAATAAAAACGAACCAACTTCGGGCCGTACCCGAGCGGGATACCGCCCCGGGGGCAGCCTTTAAATAGCGCCGCCCCGAGCCGCCCCAGCCCATCAGCCCCGCCTCGATCTGCGTGCGCCGCCGAAGCCGCCGCCGCCGCCGATCCCGCCGCCCGAGGTTTGTCGCGCCTCGTTTTCCGCGCCGAGGGAAAAAAAGAGAAAAATAAATAAAATCAACGTTCGTCGTTTTTCTTTTTCTCGGATTAAATCCACGATTTTTCTGATCGCGATTCCTGATCCGATTTTCGTTTTAGTTTAACTTTTCGCTTGTTTATCGGAATCAACCGATTCAAGCGCCTAGGGATTCGTCTCGAAACCCTCTATCCGTTTAACCAACTTAAACAAGTTTTTGTTAATATAAAATTTCCCCTAGATCCAGATTACTAGAACGAAGTTGTTTTCTTTCACAGTTTGATTTTCGTTGCTTCGTTCGATTTGATTCTTTTAGCCAACCGGAGTTCTTAAGTTGAACCTTCTGGTTAGATCTCTTATTTGAGTTTTACCTGTGCATTAGATGTGTAATTATTGTATGCTTGTTTGTTTGTCTGTGATAGAATACCCGTAGTGCGCCGCCTGTTACTTCGAATCGTTAGGTTTCGCGGATCATCAGCAAGGCAAGTAACACTTTGATCATACCTTTTCTACTACCCAGTTTTATTGCATTAGATCAATCCTCACACATTGCATGATTAGGATCTAATTAAATTGTGGGATGGGAAGTAGATGAGGTAGTACCTATTACCTGTTTATTATCAAACCTTTGGGAGTTACTTCTACGTTTGCTTATTATGCCATGCTATGCTAGTAGACGTGGATTGGGTGAGTGAAATCCATGATAGATGTGAGATTGTTAATTAATGGTTTATCTAAGGTGGCAACTTAAACACACATCTAGGTGGATTGAGGCACCTGGGTATTCCAGGACTTGCCTGTTTTCTTTTGGACCGCCACCCAGGCTCAAAGGGATCATGAGACTATTCATTCTAGAAACTTCGGTGTGCAGCCACAATCTATTATGGGCTCTAGCATAGTTGACTAAGTCATGCGAACTCTTACAGTGGTAGACTAGCAGATGTAGGGGATGTAGGTGGTACGGTCTACCCATCGTAAGGTGCTAGCGCTTCTGAAAGACTATGTCTCGGCCATCCGTCTTCTCAACCACCATGTAGTGCGAGAAACCGAACGGAGGCGATCGAGTCTTGTGGGGAAAAGTGCGCAAACCTCTGCAGAGTGTAATAAACTAATCATAGTTAGCCGTGTCCCCGGTTATGGACATCTTGAGTATCTAGTACTTGGATTTTCA
Organism: Triticum aestivum; assembly: GCF_018294505.1. Taxonomy (NCBI): domain Eukaryota; kingdom Viridiplantae; phylum Streptophyta; class Magnoliopsida; order Poales; family Poaceae; genus Triticum; species Triticum aestivum. Next base: position 315,177,586 of record NC_057803.1, read on the forward strand.
TGTGAATCTCAACATGTTACTCTAAATTAATTTTGTTGGGTTATGTTTAATGATGCTTAATTGGGATTGAGAATGCTGTCAACCATTCTCAATGTTTAACAACCACCATGATAGTAATTAAATTTTATTCCTTTGAAGTAGGGAAAAATTGGCTTTACGCAAAACTGTAACCATAGAGCTTTCCACCAGCCAAATATGCATATAGTATAGCTGTTTCATTCCATTACTCTCTATGTGTTACCTTGCCAGCATATTCCATGTGCTGACCCGTTTTCGGGCTGCAACGTTAATGTTGCAGACTTTGCAGACGATGGTTAAGGAGTTTTAGGTCGTGGTTCTATACTCAGTGATGCCGTTGGAGTTGATGGACTCACCTATCTTCCAAGCCTTCCGCTGTTATCGTTATTAGATGGCCTTAAGCCATACTTATTGTAATAAGTTCTCTTTTGAGAGACTCGATGTAATAAGTGTGTGAGTGCTACTCTGCTATAAATCCTCCAAGTACTTTGTGGTGTCAGCATTACTGATCCAGGGATGACACCGGAGCACAGAGATCAGACTGTCTGAGGTCTGGTCGCTACATCGGCGCTCAATGATTTAATCCCACCAAATGAGGGCGTAATCTTGGAACTCAAGGGATGCCATGGCGATATTCTTTTCTTCCTCGTAGTTGTGCAAACGGAAAATTTTGTCAACCTTCAATGCCCATGAAAGGTACTCTTCGGTATCATTGCTTCCGTTGAACTTGGGCATGGTGAACTTTAGCTTGCCGTAGCGTTGCTCTTCATTGTGTTGGGGTCGGGGATGATGATGCCCTTATCATGGAGGATTGTCACCCTCACATTGCTCTTGACAAAGAGGGTTTTCAACCTCATGTTGCTCTCGATGTGGAGGATTGTCAACCTCATTTTGCTCTTGGCGAACTTGGTGTTCTTGTCGAAGATCTTGTTGAGGAGCTTGGGGAACTTCACGATGCACTCGTGCTTGATATCTTCTCTCTTGAACTTCATCACGAAGTGCTTCTTCTTCTAGACGTGTATTGCGGTTCCGATTGGCAACGACACGATTTGTATATCGAAGAGCATTTAGTGCTTCAAGGGCTCGAGTTTCTCGTAGTTGTTGTTCTTGATGTTATGCCTCAGCATCTTGCTCGTCTTGGTGTTATCATGCTCGTTCTTCCTCTTGTTGGCGTAAACGTTTCTGTTCTTTGGCTTGCACGAATGTAGCTTGATTTTGGTGATGTCGATGCTCTTGCACTCGAAGTTGCTCTTGATGATCGGTGTCGTGTAGGGGATTGCGATTTGCTTGACAATCTTGACGCGCGGCTCGTCGAGGAGTGTTCGAAGTTGGAGTACTTGAGCCGAAGATGGTGTCGTCGAAGTTTCGACTAGAGCGGCTCCGTCTTGAGTAGGAGGAATTTGTAGAAGAGCGGTTGACCAACAAGGCACGAAACTCGTCCATTCTTGCGTTGCTCTCTTGCTTTTGTTCGTCGAGCTTGTTGTGAAAGTAGTCTCTTGTATGTTGCTCGGAGAGGCGTAAGTCGGTGGCGAGATGGTCGATGCAGTCGCTCATTACTTGGTGCTCTTGATGCAAAGATCATTGTGCACCAAAGAGGTGGCTCTTTGTGACATAGGAAGACATGTCGTCGTCTTGCTCGATGAAGTGTGGGTTGGTAGGAGTACTTGGCCTATCCATCATTCCAAGCAAATATGTGAGTGGGAGAAAGAGAAGAACTTATACCAAATGTACCTTAACCGATGTTGAAAATGGATCAATGATTACTCAAATGTGTATCAAGGAAATAGCACAATTGGTCCCAATTCTTGTCGGTTCTCACACCTACACAAATAAAGCTTATAGTGGAGCTCAGTTAGGATGGTGGCACAAAATTGATGCAATCGTTAGTGAGACTCAATAATGTTGCAAAAGATTCGCAAATTTGCAATGCGACAACTAGACCAATAGCAAGATATGGGACACGGAAACACACACAAGGATAGATAAAAGGGGTCGTGCAACCAAGGAGTGAGCCAAAATGTGGAGTCCACGAAAATGCTCTTGTTGCACAACTCTAGAGAGATGCTAGCATGATTGCTCAATAGGCGGATATGAAACTTGTGCACAATCTACTAAGTAAAAATGCAACGACGTCTATCCCAAGTATGCTATATGTATGGTATTTCTATGATATGATCCAAAATGACTGAGCATGACAATCTTAATGTAGTATGATGCTATGGTTCTTGATTAAAAGCTCTTTGCTTATCTTTTCTCTTTTGCTTAAAAGCTTGTTTGGCTCTTTCTCTTTTGAGCTCTTTCTCATGCAAAACTTCACGAACCAAGATAGCAATTGCATATTTGATGTTAACTTTGTGACACAAAAGATGATAGCAAGATAAGTACCAAGATGATATGGTAAGTATGCAATGGGAAGTATGATCACTAATGTGCACAAATGACATTGCCGGCAATACTCAAAGGCTAGTCTAGATGGGTAAGTGACGCAAAAAAAGGAAGGGTATGGGAGGTCATCAATGCAATGGCAAGGCGTAGACAGAGATGTCATTGAAGTTACCGTCCTTGCTTACGGTCGAGAGTGTCAAAATGATGTGATTGTTGTCGATGTCGTAGTGCACAGTCTTCAGTACATTGGTGAAGATGCCGCTGCACCGTAGTTGAAGATGTCGAACTAGCGGAAGTCGTCGAAGATGCGCGAACTTTCTGTCTAGGCCGAAAGTTCTGGGCAAGACGGAAGGTCCAGGGTCCAGAGGTTTCGATCATGGGGCCGGAAGGTATGGTGGGCGGAAGGTCCGAGCGGGGCCGGAAGTTCCAGGGGTCACGATTCTGCAAGAACAGGAAGTTGGGGATCATGGATTTGGGTGGAGAACCTTCGGGAAAAACCTAAATCCGACAGGGGAAAGAAAATTTTAGGTGGATGTAAGGGTGGGGAAGCTAGATCTATGTGCCACACACAAAATCAACGGATCAAATCCAACAAAACTTCATCACACCAACAAATCAAAAAAAAATTGGGAGGGCTATTTTTGTGGGGATTTTCGAAATTGGGATGAATCAGAACAAAATTAGGCTAGAAAACAAAGAGAGAGGCTCTGAAATCGTGATCAATGTGGCTCATGATACCAAGATGATGTAGGGTAGAACCCTATACGTCCGATCTCTCATGAAAGGAGCGGATCCCGCGAATAACACAAGGAACACAAGGGGAAAACACAAGAGAAATCACTCAAACCAACAAGATTCGGTCACACATATGCTAGATTCTCGGAATACAAAGAGATACAAGATCCATGATCAACAAGGGACGATACAAGTGGCATGATCTTTGTCGTGAGGAGGTCTTGAGGAGTCTTCCCGATTGGGGTCTTGAATCCAAGTGGATTTTCTCCGAGGAGGCGACGATCTCTCTCGATGGAGTAGATCTGGATGTATGAGCTAGGCTCTATCTCACATATGATCTATCACAACGCTAACCCTAAAACATAGGTAGGAGAAGAGTATATATAGTCTCAGGAGCAAAAGGGTACACGAGCGTCGGCCCAAGTCACTTCGCGTAGGCAGGGCCAGAAGTTCCGGGCTTGGCCGGAGGTTCCAGGCAGGGTCTGGCGTAACCAAAGAGTTGGCACGGTGGGAGCTTGGCTGGTGTCCGGGGGCCGGAAGGTCCGGGCAGGCCGGAGGTTCTGGTGGCTGGAAGGTCTAGGCCAGGTTCCAGGCAGGTTCCGGGCTAACCAGAGAGTTGTCACACCCGGGCTGGTTTGGGTCGTCGGAGGCCAGAAGTTCCGGGCTCTGGCCGAAGGTTCAGGGCTAAATAGTGAGTTGACGTGTGTTCCTTCTTCTTCAGCTCTCGGCTCCATGGCTTGTGTGTTTTACCTGATCACACATAGTGTTTCGGACTTAGGCAGTAGCCATGTCTCACTGGAATGTAAAGGAAGCTCAAGTAGGAGTGATGTCACCTCGAATTGAATAACACGAGCTCTTGCTCTTGTCATGGGTCCACTTGGAGCTTGGATAGTCGAGGTAGTGTCCATGGGGATGACCATAGGATGCTCCACATTAGAGGAAAATGAGGAATCTAAGGAGTCAGACTCTGGTGTGGCGAGCCTAGCTCATGCTATTGCTTTCGTCAGCAAGTCCATCTTCAACACTGAGGAAAATGGCTTCCCCAACACTGCTCACGACGGCGACGATGACCATGCTCCCACCTAATTCTTCATGTCAAAAGGTGCCAAGGTACTCAAATATCCCTCCTATAAATCAAGTGAGGATGAATCTGATAAAAATCTCAAACCTAGCTATTGCAAACTTGCTAAGTTTGTCGTCAAACAACTAAAAGGCTTTTCAAAAGGTTCAAAATCTGCTATACAAAAGCGATGACCTGTTGGGCGAGGAAATGGATCGAACTCAAACTCTAACTCAAAATCTTCAGCGACTACAGTCTAAGTTTGATAACCTTCAAAATCATCACAACACTCTCTTAGCTGACCATGAGAAGCTTTCTTATGAATTTCTTCAAAGAAAGCAAGATCTTGAGAAGCTAAGGGTGAGTCATGAAGATCTTCAGAAGGAAAACGATTCATTGCTTGCTCAACAGACCAATTCCGCTCAGGATGAATTCATTCCACCATGTTTGAAATGCATTGTATGTGAATCTGCAAATTCTTCACATGAAAGTTCCAATGCTTCTATTACTGCAAATTCTTCAACTGTCTATGTGGTCACAAATTCCTCATCTGAGGATACCACAAGTATCCTTGACAATGCAGGGTTGAAGGAATTGTATGTGACATGCATGTACAAAAGCCTCAAAGGGCAACAGGCTCTTTGTAATGTGCTTAACAAGCAGATTCTCAACAGAAACCCTAGGAAAGAGGGTATTGCCTTTGAGAGGGAACTCAATGCTGATGGGACCTACTTGAAACCTGAGCAGTATCCCAAAACCACATGGGTTGCTGCAAAAGGACCTCCCATAGATCCATCCACTTTATCTGGCTTTACATGTGAATCTTCATATTCATCTGATGAGTCATTTGACTCCAACTATAAACTATCCAAAAATCAGAATGGTGAAGTATTTTCTACATATGTTGGAACTAATTGCAGGAATGCTCCCCCCATGAAGAAAATCTGGGTTCCCAAAAGGCGCCTTGAAAGTCTTTAGGTGAATGCCCTCATGACACCACCTGTGAAGAATAGGAACCTCAGATCTCTTCATATGGATCCAAGTCCTCATATGGACCAAATTCCTCATATGGATCAAATTCCTCATGTGGGTCCAAAATCCTCATATGATCATAATCTCTAACGCTTCTGTTTTGCAGGGAAAATCTAAGAGCTATGATTATATGCATTGTTCTTCAAATCATTATGTTCATAAGTCCTCTAGGAATTTCTCTGCTTATTCATATGCTTACTCTAACCCCTCTTCTGTGAAATGAAGTGCACTGGCTTCAATGCCACAATTCTCTTATGGAGCTCAAAGAACGATGAACTCTTTGCCACCCCTCCAGATGTGGGTGGTGAAGAAAAAGAACTAACCTCTTATGCAGGGTTATGTCTCTAGACGAACTTGAACGTTTGAAGAATTTGCTGGAGACCTGAATATGCTTGAAAGGACGCAAGCTAATAATGAATAAATGAATTACTCATTTCTCATGTCCTTAAATTGCTATATTTGTTGTACTGCTTGATGAACTTCAATCTGATGAATTTGATGTCATATTGTTCACCGATGAAGTATATGAGTTCGTAAGATGCACTAATTCATCTATATGATGAACAACCCAAAGCTACTGAGTGGGTCCTCAATAGTGGATGCACAAATCACATGACCAGTTACAAGAACTTATTGATGGACACTGCTTTATCTCCATCGCATCTGAAGCATATCACCTACGCTGACAAAGACAAAATCAAGGTATTGGGTCTAGGTAGGGTTGCGATCTCAAAGGATAAACACATGGACAAAGTCATGCTTGTCGAGTCCTTAGGATTCAACCTCTTGTCTGTCTCAATGCTTTGTGATCTTGATATGGTTGTCATCTTTGGAAAATATCGTTGCATTGTGCTAATGGAATTTGACAATTCTAAAGTGTTCGAAGGCTTTAGGAGAGGAGACTTGTATATTGTTGATTTATCTACAGGACCACAGCATGCCACATGTCTACTTGCAAAAGCTTCAGAAGGCTGGCTATGGCATGGACAACTAAGTCATGCTGGTATGAGGAACTTACATACTCTCGTGAAGAAGAAGCACATCATTAGCATCGAGGGTGTCAAATTCCTCAAAGACCATCTTTGCGGGGCTTGTGAGGCTGGAAAGATGACCAAATCCAAGCACCCCTCGAAGACAATCATGACTCCCACTCATCCTTTTGAATTTATTCACATGGATCTCTTTGGCCCTACTCATTATGCCACACTAACAAATGCAACATCTCTATACGGCTTTGTTATTGTTCATGACTATTCTTGTTACACGTGGGTGCATATCATCACTTACAAACCTAAAGTGCAGGAAGTCTTCAAACAATTTTCCTCAAGGGCCTCGATGAATTTTGGTGTGAAGATCAAGCACATCCGAAGTGACAATGGGACCGAGTTCAAGAATACTAGTCTTGATGACTATATTGATGAACTTGGTATTACTCACGAGTTATCTGCCCCATACACTCCTCAGCAAAATGGCGTCGTGGAGCGCAATAAGAGGACTCTTGTTGAGATGGCTCTAACTATGCTTGATGAATACAAGACACCTCGTCACTTCTGGCCTGAGGCAATTAACACTGCGTGCCACATCATCAACATGGTATATCTTCACAAATTCTTCAAGAAGAACTCATATGAACTCCTCACTAACAAGAAACCCAATGTGAGTTATTTCAAAGTCTTTGGTGCTAAATGCTGGATTAGAGATCCTCATCACAATTCTAAATTTGCACTGAAAGCACATGCGGGTCTTATGCTTAGCTACGGAAAGGACTCGCACACCTACAAAGTCTTCAACACCTATCACCACAAGGTTGTTGAGACTATAGATGTGTGGTTCGATGAGACTAACGGCTCGCAAAGAGAGCACCTACCTCCTGTGGTAGATGAAATGTCACCTGAGGAATCTATCAAGTTCAAGGCTACTGAGGATGCCATACCCACTGAAGAATCTGCTGAAGAACTCATTCCAAAACATGAAGAAAATCATGCTGGTGCGTCTGAGGAAAATCGCTTTGAAGAAGATGCTGAGCCCAATTAACGTCGTAAACCTGCTCATCCTCGCGTTGCAAATGAAGTGCAGATCGAGAAAATCATCGACGACATCAATGCACCAGGTCCTCTCACACGCTCAAAAGCTTCACATTTGTCTAACTTGTGTGGGAACTTTGCTTTTGTCTCTATCATAGAGCCCACCAAAGTTGATGATGCATTTCTGGAGCCTGAGTGGATACAAGCGATGCAAGAGGAATTACATCAATTCGAGCTCAACAATGTCTCGGAGCTTGTCAAGCGACCAGACCCTCGCAAGCACCTTATCATCGGTACCAAATGGATCTACCACAACAAGCAAGACAAAAATTGCCTAGTGGTGAGGAATAACGCTCGTCTTGTAGCTCAAGGCTACACACAGGTTGAAGGAATTGATTTCGATGAAACTTTTCCACCTGTTGCTAGACTTGAGGCTATTCGCATATTGCTTGCTTATGCTAACCAACATAATATCTTCTTATATCAAATGGATGTGACGACGTGCATTCCTCAATGGTAAGCTTGAGGAAGAAGTATATATGTTGCTCAACCACCAGGTTTTTAAGATCCTAAGCATGCTGACAAAGTCTTCAGACTCAATAAGGCCCTCGATGGCCTCAAGCAGGCCCCTCGGGCATGGTATGATATATTGAAGGAATTCCTCATGAAGAAAGGCTTCAAACCCGATTCACTTGACCCAACTCTTTTCACCAAAACATATGATGATGAATTATTTGTGTGCCAAATATATGTCGATGATATTACCTTTGGCTGTACTAACCAACGTTACAGTGACGAATTTGCCTATATGATGAGTGAGGAATATCAAATGTCTATGATGGGAGAATTTAAATTCTTCTAAGGTCTTCAAATCCGCCAATAATGCAATGACATATTTTTATATCAAGAAAATACCTCAAGGATGTGCTAAGGAAATTCGGCATGCAAGATTGTAGAGGCGTCAAAATCCCTATGCCCACAAATGGCCATCTAGGCACCGATGAAAATGTTAAAGACTTCGATCAAAAGGTATACAGCTTCATGATTGGCTCTTTATTGTTTCTATGTGCATCTAGGCCAGATATTATGCTTAGTGTTTGCATGTGTGCCCATTTTCAAGCTACACTGAAGGAATCACACCATAAGGCTATGAAACATATTCTTCGATTCTAGCTCAGAATCCAACACCTAGACTATGGTATCCCAAGGACTCGGTTTTTGATCTCATTGGATATTATGACTCTGACTATGCTGGTGATCGAGTGGATTGCAAGTCAACATCAGGCAGATGCCATTTCCTTGGACGATCCTTAGTATGTTGGTCCCCGAAGAAGCAGAACTGCGTATCACTCTCTACTGCTGAAGCTGAGTACATTGCTGCTAGTTCTTTGTAATGACCCGAGACCGACGCTCCAGATGCCTTCTAATTATTTCGTCGTCGCCATGTGTTTTATTTGCTTGTTGGATTTCATCATCGCATCATGCGCATTGCATCCGCACGTTTTCTCAAACTTGCATCCGTTCGTAGTGCCGCTTCTCCTTTCATCTCAGTGTCATTTTTCAGGCTGACCGGGATTTGCTTCCCTCTTGTCTGGCCACATAACTGCTTCGCACAACCTACACTCTTTGCTGCCTTGTCCGAAAACCTCTACCAAACCCGACCCGTACGGTCATCACCATTGGATTCGGATCATCTCCAAACATCCCTAAAATATCTCTGGTTCTTTATTGGACTCCAAGAAGCTATTTATTCTCAACCACCCGATTTTGATAAGATGACCCAAAATCTACCTCAAGCTAGCCTCTTCCTATAAATAGAACCCCAACCCTAAATTTTATCAATGACCCATCCGGCCGTCTCCGCCGCCACTACTCCCACTGGTCGTCTCCCACCTTGGGATCCCCCAGATCCACCTTCCCCACTGGGCCAACCACCTCATCCCCTCGATCCAACCAAGCCAGCCAACCACGCCTCCTCATGAGCGTCGGTCTGGGCCGGTGGATGAAGATCCGATGAATCCCAGTGCCTTCATGTCGCATGCGCCTGTGCTCCCATGCATCCAGGCCAGAGGCCGCAACCTCCTCATCCCGATCCATGGGCGCCTCACTGGAGTCCAGCTACCGCACCAGCAGCTCCGCATCGCCCTGCCTCGACGGCGACCTGCCAGACCAGGTCCTTTCCATGCCCCACCTCCCTTCTCCTTTCCTTTTCATCCTCCTGCCGCTACTCACTCCTGACCTCTCACTCTCTGGTTCTTTGTAACAGCAGTCGTCGCCGCCGGCCTGCTACCTCCACCGCCCGGATCCGTGCCTCCCCTTCCGCCAGGCTTCGTGTCTGCTACCGCTACCACACGTCGGCGCGCCGCCCTCATCCTCGCGTCGTTCCTCCGCTTCCAGTGTCGCCGGCGTGCCAAGTCCTGCTGTGGCCAGTCCCCTGTTTCTCTGCTCGAACTGCTGCTAACTGCTTCGCTTCGAATTGCCCCTGCCTCATTTTCGCCAGATTGGATCGCCGCCGTTGCCCCGAGTCCGTCGCCAGCCACCGCCGTTGCCTCTGCTCCGCGCCCCTGCTGCCTTGTCGCGCCCTGCTTCGTCTAAAGCCACCGCGCCAAGCCCCTGCCTGCTTCACCTCCTTTCTTCGAGCACCGGACGACGAGCATGGGCATCGTCCAGCCTCGACATCTCCGGCGCCCCGCTTGGGCCTCCTCTCCAAGGCCTCAAGGCCCGATGTGAGCATCCCCCCTGCGCCCTAGGCCAGATGTCACTTTCAACCTGTTCATTGTTTTTTCTGCCAGTGAATTTAGCTATTTATCCAGGGTTTGCGGTTTTATAGAAAAACCCTCATTATTGATGCATATAATTACTCAACAACCATGCATTGCATTAAAATGATTTAAACATGTAAAATTCATAGAACTTCATCTAGTTTCATAATATGCAATTCCCATCCATGTTAGAAATGTTTAACTTGTTGTTTGAATTTAATTTGCTTAAATGACATGCTAAAATGGTTTATTTCATAACTAAATAACCGTAGCTCCGAATTAAGTAAACTTTATATGTAAATGGGGTAGAAAAATGCATAGATTAACTTGGTGCACTTTATTTTGATGTTTAACAACTTTAAAATATTATTTAGGGCAGAACAGTACAAAATTCATAAATTGCATATGAGGATTTTCCAGAATTGTTGTTTGTTCTTTTCGGCCTCATTTAAACTTGCCTAAATGTGTAGTTTACTTATGCTTCACCTCTTGCCATGTTTAGCAACATTTAGTATTGTTGGGATATGGTGTTTCGTCAGTATGCAACTCGTTGCATATTGAGCTCCACTTAATTTGTAGTATTGTTTGTAGCACTTTGCCATGCCATGAATCATTAAACCGGACATGCATCATACTTGATTGTGCATCATGCCATGTTCATGTGATGGTTGTTTTCTATGTTGTTTGCTTATTTATGATGTTGCTTCTTCTTGATAGTTGCGGTAACGTTGCGATTGTGAGGATTTGTTCGACTATGTTGGTTCGTCTACTTCATGGATTCTGTCTTCTTCCTAGAAGGATTTCCGGCAAGATGACCGTTACCCTAGATACCACTACTATCTTTGCTTTGCTAGCTATCTCGATGCTATCGCTATGTCGCGTCACCTACCACTTGTTATTAAGGCTCCCCAATTGCCATGATGCCGCCTCTAACCTTTTCCACCATCCTAGCAAACCATTGTTTGGCTATGTTACCCATGTGCTCAGCCCCTCTTATTGCATTGCTAGTTGTAGGTTGTTCCATGTTGGGACTTGGATATCATGGGATATCACAATATCTCTTATTTAATTAATGTATCTATATACTTGGTAAAGGGTGGAAGGCTCAGACTTTTGCCTAATGTTTTGCTCCACTCTTGCCGCCCTAGTTTCTGTCATACCGGTGTTATGTTCCTTGATTTTGCGTTCCTAACATGGTCGGGGTTTATGGGCCCCCCTTGACAGTTTGCTTTGAATAAAACACTCCCAGCAAGGCCCAACATTGGTTTTACCATTTTCCTAGTAATAGCTAAAACTTGCATAGGGACTTTCCGAGCCCCGAGGATAATTAATCAACAACCCGGGCCAGTGCTCCTCATGAGTGTTGGTCCAAACTAGAACAACTTGTGGCGCCACCTGGGACGGCTTGAGATGAGATACGCGCAGCTATGTAACACCCACGATGCGGCTATATCTCCAACATGTCGGAGCACGACTTAGAGGCATAACCGCATAGTAGGCATGTCGCAAGAGGTGTAATCTTTACACATCCCATGTACTGAATAAGAAAGGGATAAAGAGTTGGCTTACAATCGCCACTTCACACAATACATAAATATCATACATTATCTAGAATACAATCAAGGTCCGACTACGGAACCAAAATAAAGAAAGACATCCCCAAATGCTAGATCCCCGATTGTCCCAACTGGGCTCCACTACTGATCACCAAGAAACAAAACAAAACGACGATCAAGATCTTCATCGAGCTCCCACTTGAGCTGGGTGCGTCACTTGCACTGGTATCATCGGCACCTGCAACTGTTTTGGAAGTATCTGTGAGTCACGGGGACTCACCAATCTCACACCCTCGCGATCAAGACTATTTAAGCTTAAAGGTAGGACAGGGTAGTGAGGTGGAGCTGCAGCAAGCACAAGCATATATGGTGGATAACATACGCAAATGAGAGCGAGAAGAGAAGCAACTCAATGATTGTGAACTAGAAGTGATCCTGAACTACCTACGTTCAAGCATAACACAAGAACCGTGTTCACTTCCCGGACTCTGCCGGAAAGAGACCATCACGGCTACACACGCGGGTTATCATGTTGATCTCATCACTCTAAACTAATTTGTTGGGTTATTAATTACTTTTTAATTGGGATTGAGATGGAGGTACCATTCTCAATGTTTATCAACTACCATGATAGTTCAATAAAAATATACTCCTTTGATGTAGGAAAAAATTGGCTTTTCGCAAAAACCATATAACCATAGAGCCTCCACCATCCATATATGCATGTAGTGATAGCATTTATTCTGTTCATTGCTCTATTGTGCTATATTGCCATCATATTCCATGTGCTGACCCATTTCGGGCTGCAACATATCATGCTGCAGACTTTTCAGACGAAGAGTAAGGTGCGCTAGGTCGTTGTCATGCACTCAGCTATGCAGTTGGAGTTCATGGACTCACTTTATCTTCCAAGGCTTCCACTGTTATCTTGTTTAGATGGCCTTAAGCCATATTATTGTCATAAGTTCTCTTTTGAGACATTTGGTGTAATAAGTGTGTGATTGCACTCTGTTATAAATCCTTCAAGTACTGTGTGTGTCAGCATTACCGATCCAGGGATGACACTTATGCATAGAGATTTGACCGTTTGAGGTCGGATCGCTACAATAGTTGTGCTATATTGTGTTAATTTGGTGTAGGATGGTGTGGTCTGGTTGCCCAAACGTTCGTTGTGTCAGTGTTGCTTTCCTATTATCTGACCTGGACAACGATAGTTATGCCAGCATGTTAATTTGGTGCAGGCTACTGAAGATAAGAAGAGAAACACTAAAAACAGCAAGGCAACCCCATTGTTTCTTTATAATTAATCTAGGCTAGGTAATATGGCAATAACTCTTGATTAATCTGTTCATTTCCCCTCCTAATTTATGTTATGATGCAGTGGTCGAGACACTCTCCACTATCAATAATACAAGCCTGCCAAAATCGCAATCTGAATCTGTTCAGTTTCCTCTGTCTCAAATGCAACAGAAAAAATGTATGTTTGTGAACCAATTACTGGTTGAAGCAATGATGGAAATCATGGCGGAATCAGAGGCGCATATTCTGGCGCAACAACAACTGATCAATGTTTTCAGAGATAGTGTAGCAAAGAAGGAAGAACTTGCTCACATGCTTATGGGCGTCATCTGCGCTGAGGTTGCAGACTGGGACGTTGTAGATCATTAGGTTCTATTCATTTATTTGCACTGGCATCAATCCTTAATTGCCTAGTGGATGTAATTTCCTGTAATTTATGCTAGATGTGCAATGTTTTTTCCTGTATGCCGTACCTTTGCTTAGCGCGCCTCACATTCCAGCTAATTGTTCGCTAGGAAGCTAAAAAAGCAATGAAATTATTAGTTGGCATGAATAGTCATGGGCCCTATATGAAGGAAGTAGCCCACTGTCCTTAATGGGCTTCCCTAGTGGGCTCGCAGGGGCCAAAATTCTCATAGGCCTTTGATTGATCTGTTTTGGTCCTATGCATATTTGCTCATCATAATGGGCTCAAATTACCAAATTGTGCCTACAGACATGTTTGAATTTTAGTGGGCCCATTAGGTTAATGGGTCGTTACCAGGCCAAAATTTAATGATCGGCCATGTTACCTCGCGGATCGTTAACAGGCCGACATCAAAGCGGGCAACAAGTGGGCCCATTTGATTTCACGGGCCATTAACAGGCCGATACTAAGGTCGGGCTACATATGGCCCAACTATACTGTGGGCCTTTAGCAGGACGAAAGAGACAGTGAGCTCATACTGTACCATGAAGAGCCTGGGCTGCTAAGAGGCTGAAAGTCAGGTTGTATTGTATATGGCCCAACTGTGTTGTGGGCCTTTAGCAGGCCAAAAGTTAAAACGAGCTGGTATTGGACCATGAAGAGCATGGGCTATTAAAAGGCCAAAAATCATGTCCGGCTGCAAATGGCCCAACTCATTTATGGGTCGTTAACAGGCTGAAAGACACACCGGGCCTGAAATTGGCCCAACACTTAAATGGGTCGCTAAAAGGCCGAAAGACGTACATCCTGAAAATTGGCCCACCCTTGAATGGGCCGTTAAATGGCCGAAACCACATCGAGCCGATATTGAGCCCAAATATATAGCAGGCTGTTAACGGGCTCGAACTGGTGATGGGTTTCAATGGTGTTAAATCGTTAACGGGTTGTTGACAGGCTGAATTGGCACATCTGATATGGGTCGTCGGCTTAAATGGACCTGACAGAAGTAGGCCTTATATGGGCTGGCCTGCTAATTTTTACTAGGCCGACCTTTTTCACTGGAATGGGCTACTGTTGGGCCTTGCCATGTGCCAATGTATCATAGGCGCCTCCCGTACTATGAGTGGATGACATCTGTCCCAACACTAAGTCGACATGTAGATCCTTCGGCGAGTGAGAATTTTACATGTGGAAAATACCCATTGCTCGGGTCTGTTAACGGGTTATCAGATCCATACCGGAACCCGATAGCTTAACAACGACCCGTTATGGTGGATGCCACATGTCGGTTACCCTTGATGAAAGCAATTCTATGACGCACAATTTATCGTCATGGAAGTGGACACTTCCATGATGATAATTTTGGTAATGTCATGGAACACTTCTATGACAGCACATGTATGACTATCTTGATCCTGTCATAAAATCGTCATGGATGTACATGCATGACAGAAAACATGACCTACTATGACAAACAAGTATCATCACGGAAGTGTATTTTTTTGTAGTGTGCTACGCGCCAGCTGTCCCAAAATATCTTATCCACCTAATGGTCATATCATTGAAGGGCATTTATGTCTGATCATGTTGGGCTGCTCCCCGGCTATAAATAGTCGCCCCCTACAACCATTAGTTGATTAGCTGCTCCAAGAGAAACTGACACTTGTCATTGAGAGCATCCCATCCTCCGAGGACCTTGAGCGAAAATCATCAGCGAGGAAAAACTCAAACCCAAACACCTACAATCCAAAGTGATTGAGCATCACTGAAGAGATTGTTCATGTGTGGAACCAACGCCTATTACCTTTGAGGACTGTGCATCCTCCAGACGGTTAGGCGTCATGGTCTACAGCATCCAAGAGGAATTGTGGATCACCGAGTGACCAAGTCTGTGAAGGTTTGGATGTCACCTGAAGACTTACCACGAGTGATTGGGAGAGGTCTGTGTGACCTTAGATCAAGGATAATACAGTGAGGACTATGTGTCCGGGACTATGTGTCCTCAGGTTTAAATACCTAGACACTACAAACAGATGTACATCTATCACAACAGTTGGAACTGGTCTACCAAATCATTGTCTTCACCGAGCTACTAGTTCTATTTCCTCAACCCTTTCATTTCCTCATTCATGTGTTGATGAACTTGATCATTACTGTTTGAAGACTTTGACTAAAGACTTTCTCAATTTCCTCAATCCTAATTCTCCAGTCATCTTGTCTTCTTCCTATTTATCCTGTTTACGCGCTACCCGTATTATGTGCTTGTTTCATATCATCATGATGACTGTGTTACTGCCATGTTATGCTTGCACCTGAGTACTTATTCCGCTGCTTGTATTTCTTCGCTTAGCAAATTCCTCAAGTTTAATTTCCTCAGCGACGAATTTGTAAAAATCGTCTATTAACTCCCCTCTAGTCAATATAACGCACTTTCAATTGGTATCAAAGCAAGATACTTCCTTTTTCTAAGTGATTTTGGTTTAACCACCTGGAGTTTTAGTTATGTCGACTGCAGGCATGATCAAGATCTTGGTTGGGTGTCCTACCTTCGATGGGACGAACTACCCCTACTAGAAGAATAAGATGCGCATGCATCTTGAGGCAATTGACAATGACCTCTAGTACGTGGTGGAAAATGGCGTTCCCTCCATCACTCCTTCAGTGAACGCTGCTCATGTGAAGAGATTCAAGCAACTCAACTCTCAAGCAAAAAATATCATATATGGCCATCCAAGCAAAGGACAGTACGGCAGAGTGAGTGCTTTGGAGACTACAAAGCTTATCTGGGACATGTTGTCCAAGGTCAATGAAGGAGTCTTAACTCAACGTGACTCTCGAGTTGATGTTCTTTGCAATCTCTTCAACCGCTTCCAAAGACTGGATAACGAAAATGTTCAGCAAACCTTCGATCGCCTCACCGACATCTCAAATGAGCTTCAAGCACTTGGTGCCACTGATATCACCGACCATGAGGTGGTGAAGAAATTGCTGAGATCACTTGATTCCTCATTTGATAAACTGACACTAATGATTCAAGAACGTGGAGACTACAAGTCACTAGATCCCACTGATATCGTTAAAAGGCTGAACACTCATGAATTCCATCTAGCCGAGAAGAGAGATCTCTATTGGCCAAGCTATGGAAGATCATGTGCACTAAAGCCCAAGGCAGTTTCCTCATCTGAAGGAGAAGATTCTGATAGAAGCCTTGGTGATCCTGAAGAACTAAGCCAGGAGCTAGCAATGCTTGTGAGGAAATTTCAGAAGTTTCCAAGACGTGGTCGCTTTGAAAAATCTTCAAGAAGTGATGACATGAGATCAGATTCCTCATCCCACGATTACAAGAAGAGGACTTGCCACAAATGCAAGAAACCTGGCCACTACATAACTGATTGTCCTTAGTGGGCGAAGGAATCAAAGAAGAAGAAGTACAAGGATGATAGTTCAGACTACTCAAAGAAGAACAAATCTTCAAAGTCCTCATCGTCAAAATATTCAAAGTCTTCATCTCACAAGAAGAGCAGTTCCAAAAAGGCTCATGCATTCAGGCAAGGAAATGGAATCTGAAGCTAAATCCGAGGATGATGTAGGGTAAAGCCCAATACGTCTGATCTTTCATGAAAGGAGTGGATCCCGGGAAGAACACGAGGAACACAAGGGGAAAACACAAGGGGAACACGGGGAAAACACAGGAGAAATCACTCAAACCAACAAGATTCGGTCACACATATGCTAGATTCTCAGAACAGAAAGAGATACAAGATCCACGATCAACAAGGGATGATACAAAGTGGCACGATCTTCTCCGTGAGGAGGTCTTGAGGGGTCTTCCGTTAGGGGTCTTGAATCCAAGTGGATCTTCTCTAAGGAGGCGACGGTCTCTCTCGGTGGAGTAGATCCGGATGGATGAGCGAGGCTCTATCTCACATATGAGATATCACAACGCTAACCCTAAAACGTAGGTAGGAGAAGAGTATATATAGTCTCGGGGGCGAAAGGGTACACGGGCCTCGGCCCAAGTCACTGTGCGCAGGCAGGGTCGGAAGTTCTGGGCACCAGAGGTTCCGGGCAGGGTCCGTCCTAACCAGAGAGTTGGCACGGTGGGAGCTTGGCTGGTGTCTGGGGGCCGGAAGGGCCAGGCAGGCCAGAAGTTCTGGGGACCGGAAGGTCCGAGCCAGGTTTTGAGCTAGTTCCGGCCTAACCAGAGAGTTGTCGTGCCCGGGCTAGTATGGGTCATCGGAGGCCGGAAGCTCCGAGTCGGCTGGAGGTTCCAGGGCCCGGAAGTTCTGGGCTCTGGCCGGAAGTTCCGGGCTGAACAGAGAGTTGACGCATGTTCCTTCTTCTTCAGCTCTCGGCTCCATGGCTTGTGCATTGTACCTTATCACACATAGCATTTCGGACTTAGGCAGTAGCCATGTCTCACTCGAATGTAAAGGAATCTCAAGTAGGAGTGATGTCACCTTGGATTGAATAGCATGAGATCTTGCTCTTGGCATGGGTCCACTTGGAGCTTGGATAGTCGAGGTAGTGTCCATGGGGATGTCCATAGGATGCTCCGCATCATCTCCCCCCCCCTTGGGAAAGATCCGACCTCGGATCGAAATCCTCATCACCATGGTATGGGGAGAGATCTTTGACGTTGAAGATGTCGCTCACGGAGTACTTGTCGCGTGGGATGTCTATCTGGTAGGCATTGTTGTTGTAGCATTGAAGCATCTTGAAGGGTCCATCAGCTCGTGGTAGAAGTTTGGACTTGCGTTCATTGGGGAAGTATTCCTTGCGAATGTATAGCCACGCAAGATGTCCAATGTTGAATATCATGGGTTGCTTGTTGACGTTGAGCTTGGCCGCGAGGCGTTGTACTTGGCGCTCGATGGTGTGCCTTGTATCTTCATGCATCTTCTTGAGGTAGTTCACCCGGGCACTCACGTCCATGTTGATGCGCTCTTGTAGTGGTAGAGGAAGAAAGTCCAATGGGGACAACAGGTTGAAACCGTAGACGGACTCGAAGGGGAACTTGTCGGTAGTCGAATGTCTTGCTCGGTTGTAGACGTACTCGGTGATGGGTAGACGCTCCTCCCACTCCTTGATGTCCTTCTTGATCAACACGCGAAGTAGAGCGTTGAGTGTTCGGTTCGTCACCTCTGTTTGGCCGTCGCTTTGCGGATGATATGCCGAAGAGAACAATAGCTTGATTCCGAGCTTGGTGCATAAATTCTTCCAAAAGTAACTCAAGAACTTGGCGTCGCAGTCCGAGACAATCGTCTTGGGTACTCCATGGAGATGCAATATTTCTCTACAAAAAAGATTTGCAACATGTGAAGCATCGTGTGACGCCCCCGATTTGACCGTACACTAATCATGCACGCAAACATTTATGGCTAAGATCAAGAACTCATGGGAAGATATCACAACACAACTCTAGACACAAATTAAAATAATACAAGCTTTATTTTACAAGCCAGGGGCCTCGAGGGCTCAAATACATAAGCTCGAATACAAAAGAGTCAGCGGAAACAATAATATGTGAGTACAGACATAAGTTAAACAAGTTTGCCTTAAGAAGGCTAGCACAAAAGTAGCGACAATCCAAAAGGCAAGGCCTCCTGCCTGGGACCTCCTAACTACTCCTCGAAGTCGAACTCCACGCAGAATCATCCTTGGGATCCTCTAGCTCCTGGACTCCATCATATGATTGCAATAACCGGGAATAGGGGAAAAAGAAGTAGCAAAGCAACCATGAGTACTCATCCAAAGTACTCGCAAGCAAGGATCTACGCTACATATGCATTGGTATCAATGAAATGGGTAGTATATGTGAACTGAACTGCAGAATGGCAGAATAAGAGGGGGATAGCTAGTCCTATCAAAGGCTACACTTCTGGCAGCCTCCATCTTGAAGCATATAGAAGAGAGTAGATGGTAAGTTCACCAAGTATAATCGTATAGCATAATTCCTGCCTGACGATCCTCCCCTTGTCGCCCTGTGAGAGAGCGATCATCGGGTTGTATCTGGCACTTGGAAGGGTGTGTTTTATTAAGTATCTGATTCTAGTTGTCATAAGGTCAAGGTACAACTCTGGGTTGTCCTTTTATTGAGGGACGCGGCTATTCGAATAGATAAACTTCCCTGCATGGGTGCACCACATTTCCCAACACGCTCGATCCCCTTTGGCCGGACACACTTTTCCTGGGTCATGCCCGGCCTCGGAAGATCAACACGTCGCAGCCCCACCTAGGCATAACAGAAAGGTCAGCACGCTAGTCTAAATCCTATGGCGCAGGGGTCTGGGCCCATCACCCATTGCACACCTGCACATTGCGAACGCGGCCGGCGAGCAGACCTAGGCTCCCTTATACAAGAGCAGGCTTTCAAGTCCAACCCGGCGCGCGCCGCCCAGTCGCTAACATCACAAAGACTTCGGTTGATACCACGACGTCGAGTGCCCACAACTGTTCCCGCGTAGTTGGTTAGTGAGTATAGGCCAATGGCCAGACCCAGATCAAATACCAACATCTCATTAAGCGTGTTAATTGAATTAACTGCGGACACCGACCAGGGCCAGGCCCACCTCTCACCTAGGTAGTATCAACTTGCCCTGTCGATCCTCCACAAAGTAATAGTCGGGGGCCATCGAGGACCTAGGCCCACCACTACCTGGATGGAACCACCTGCCCCTTCAGCCCCCAACATCGGAATCACTTGCGGGTACTCTATGAGCCGACCCGACTTTAGTCACCACATGTATCAGGTGTAATATGTATAGAATATACCTGTGACCACCTCCCAAGTGATCACGGCCCGATAGTATAGCATGGCAGACGGACAAGAATCTAGGGCCACTGATGAAATACTAGCATCCTATGCTAAACATTTAGGATTGTAGGTAAAGGTAACAACAGTAGTAGCAAGGACAGGCTATGCATCAGAATAGGATTAACGGAAAACAGTAACATGCTACACTACTCTAATGCAAGCAGTACAGAGAAGAGGCGATATCTGGTGATCAAGGGGGGAGGGCTTGCCTGGTTGCTCTGGCAAGAAGGAGGGGTCATCTTCAATGTAGTCGAACACACGAACATCGGCAGTAGTCTCGGAGTCTACCAAAAAGAAGTAACGGAGGGGGAACACAACAAATAACAGAGTAATAAAATGTAACACAAAGCAAGACACGGCAATACGTTGTGCTAGGGGTAACATAATGTAGGGATAGGTGACACCAGCGAAGGGGGGAAATATCCGGGAAGTATTCCTGGTGTTTCACGTTTTCAGACAAAGGAACCAGAGGGGGAAAGTTGTGTCTTCGCTATGCTAGGGATGTGTGGCGGGCGAACGGGCTGCGTATTCGGATTCGTCTTGTCGCTCTGAGCAACTTTCATGTATAATTTTTTTTCATCCGAATTACGGATTATTTTATAGGAATATTCAAAGATTTAAACATTTTCTGGATTTATTTCAATTAAATTAAATCAAAAGAGATGTAACAGAAAGGCTGGGTGCACCCAGTGCAGTGCACTCAGCAGTGCACAAAGGCTGACCAGTGGGCCCCGTTGACTGCCAAGTCAGCAGTCAACGTTGACCCGGTGATTGGTCAACGGGGCCCGGGGGTCCCACACGTCAGTGTCTTAAAATTTTCTAATTTGATTTTCTTTAATCTAATCAAGGAGGACCCACATGTCATTTGCTACAGACTAGGTTAGTACTAATCTAATACTAGGCTAACCTAATACACACACGCACACACACAGAATGCATGCGCGCACGCGCGCATGGCCGCTCGACCATGGCCAACAACAGGAGCAGTTGGCGGGGAGGCGAGGCCACGTGCGGGACGAGGCCCGGCCTCGGTGCGGTGGAAGTGGCGCGGACACAGTCAGGCGCCGGCGACAGCACAGGAGGAGGAGCCGGCAGAGCAACCGGCGGCAACGGCGAGGCAAAGGGAACGCGGGCGTGGGTAGGGCTCACCGGAGGTAGCGGCGGATGCGGCCGGCACGATGGGTCGCCGGCAGCTAGGGGAGGAGCACGCTCACGGCGGGAAGCGACGAGGCACGGTGGGGCAGCAGCGGCAGTAGCAGACAACGACAGTAGGGCGACACCGCGGCAGAAGGAGGTGAGATGGGGTGCGGCAGTAGGCGTGCATGACCGGCACAGTTGGGGATGCGGCCAGGGTGTGGCTCGGGTGCGCGGGATGGGTTCGAGTAGGTGCACGCAAGAGCACGGGTGCGGCCATGGCAAGGTCTGGACATGGCGGACGACGGAGCTCGGTGCTTGTAGGCTTCTGTGGTACGGCACGAAATCGACGGGAAAACAAAGGGGAAATCGAAGGGAGCTCACAACGGGGCTGTAGGGCAAGTCAGTGTGCTCGGGGATGCGCCGGGGATGGACTGGAGTAGTGGCAAACGACGGTGGACGGAGACGATGTACGCGGAGATGACCAAGTTGATGGCGAGCGTATGAGACATCCCGGCTCGATTCGATGCTCGGGATAGACGGAGTCGAGGGTGGTGGTCCTCCTGGACATCTTCTCAGGCGACAGGGATGCCGGTGGCCATGATGACGACGCCGGCCATGGAGGGCGCCGTTGGGTTGTATGTTGCGAAGGAGAGAACGGCGCGAGGGAGGATAAGGGAGAGGGCTAAGGTTTGCTAGGGGGGTCGGGGCAGGCTTGTATATGCCGGCGATATGACGGATGGCTAGCACGTGGCCGATTCGCGACGTGGTCAGGCACATGGCGACCACCCAGCCCCTGGTGAGCAGTAGGAAGAAGAAGCAGGTGGGGATGGTGGGCTGGGCCATTTTATTTAAATGGGCCAAGGTGCCCAGTAGGTTTAGGTCTCTTGTTTTTCTTTTTATTTCCCTTCTTCTGTTACTGTTTATTTATTTCCAACAGTTTTATAATCATTTGAGCTAACAAATGATTTTAGTTAAATGTACAATTTAGCACCATAATATTAGGTAAGGTTTTGAGTTAGCACTAGTAGTGGCAAATTAGTATGAAAAGCATTCATATTTATTTTAATTTGGAAGTCCATATAACTACTGCTGGAGTAGTTTTTCTAAAAATGGTTAGGGGCCTTTTAATATTTTCTAAAATGTTGTTTCCTATATGACAATTAGTTAGTGAATATTTGCAGCCCAACCTACATTTTAGTTTTTTGGTTTGGAGAAATATTAATTTTGACTTTAGTTTCAAATTTTGAATTTGAACTCAATTTAATAGTGGTGACATGGCCTCATTAGTATTTGATTACTGTATCTTAATTATCCGGGCATCACACATCGTCTATCTTGTTGCAAGGAATGAAATGAGCCATCTTAGAGAATCAGTCCACAGCAACAAACACAGAATCTTTCCCATTTCTAGTTCTAGGCGAACCAAGGACAAAATACATACTATATCTTCCCATGGGTGATATGGTATTGGAAGGGGCATATAAAGATCATGAGATTGAACTTTAGAATTAGCTTTGCAACATGTAGAGCACCGGTTATTGAAGCGGGAGACGTCGCAGAATATCTTGGGCGAAAAATAGTTCTTGGGGAGCGTAGCGTATGTCTTGTCGCGTCCAAAGTGTCCCATTAGTCCTCCTCCATGTTATTCTTGCAAAAGTAACAAACGAAGAGAAGACTCGGGAATACATATTTTGTTAGCTCTCATAAGATAATCATCTATGATGTAATATCGCTCCCAAGATGTACGCGTCAAACATTTAGCATAAGGAATAGCAAAAGTAGGATCATGCGCATACAAGTCTTTTATGTGCTCAAAGCCAATGACATTCAATTGAAGTTTGGTACCAAGCATGCATATGCAGGAAAGAGCATCCGCTACACCATTTTCCTTACCTTTGATGTACTTGATGACATAAGGAAATGACTCAATGAATTCACTCCACTTAGCATGACGGTTGTTCAACTTAGTTTGACCCTTAAGGTACTTAAGCGTTTCATGATCAGCGTGAAGAATGAACTCATAAGGGTGGAGATAATGCTCCCAAACATGCAAGACTCTCACTAAAGCATATGGCTCTTTGTCATATATGGGATAATTGCATTGTGCTCCGGAGAGTTTTTCACTAAAGAAAGCAATTGGGCGCTTCTCTTGCATTAGCACACCTCCTATGCCATAACCACTAGCATCGCAATGAATCTCAAAAGGTTTATCAAAGTTGGGGAAAGCAAGCAAAGGAGCATGTGAAAGCAAATTCTTAAGCTCATTGAACGCGGCATCTTGAGATTGTCCCCAAACAAAGGGTGCATTCTTCTTGCTCAAAGCATGTGAAGGTATAGCTATGGTGCTAAAATCCTTCACAAATCTATGGTAGAAACTGGCTAAACCAAGAAAACTTCACACTTGTTGCAAATTTGTTGGTTGGGGCCAAGTTTTAATAGCATTGATCTTAGATTCATCTACATGAACACCCTTAGAAGACACAACAAAACCCAAGAAAACAATCTTATCAACACCAAAAAGGCATTTGTCCATATTAGCATAAAGGCACTCTTTCCTAAGGGTTTGCAACACGGTTCTAAGATGGGTGACATGATCTTTAAGAGATTTGCTAAAAACAAGGATATCGTCAAAATAGACCACAACAAATACACCAATATAGGGTCGAAGAACAAAATGTATGAGTCCCATGAAAGTACCGGGTGCTTCAGATAAACCCATTGGCATGACAAGCCATCCATATATACCCAATTTGCTCTTAAATTCGGTTTTCCGTTCATCACCGTCTTGGATGCGTATTTGATAGTAGCCACTTTTAAGATCAATTTTAGAGAAAATTACGGCTCCGCCAAGCTTATCTAGCATATCATCTAGGCGTGGAATAGGGTAACAATAAGGCACGTTAATAGCATTGGTAGGACGGCAATCAGAACACATGCGATATGTGCCATATTTCTTGGGAACAAGGATTACCGGGATGGCCCAAGGGCTCAAGCTTTCACATACTTCTCCGTTGTTGATGAGTTGTTGTACTTGCCATTGGATCCCCTTAGTTTCCTCAGGATTGATGTGGTATCGAGGCTTGTTAGGAAGGGGTTCTCTGGGGATGAGGTTGATGCGGTGTTCGATGCCTCGTAGTGGAGGTAGCTCGTCGGGGAAGACAACTTGGAATTCCTGCAATAGAGAAGATAACACTAAAGGTAGATTGTGAGAGTTGTTAGTTTTTGGTGCCTCGTCCCTGCATAAAAGGACATTGTGCATGACACTTGATGGGTTCTCATATACTTCTCTCATCTCACTTTTGGTGGCAAATAGGACTAAGTTCTTCTTGCCGCTCATCCTGGAGGCACTCAATTTGGGCTTGTGCCGCTCACTCTCTTTTTGGTGGTTCACTCTCTCACTATTCTCTCCACAATGGGTGGCTTGCTTGTCGGCGATCACTTGGCTTGGAGAATAGGTCGTAGCACATATTCCTTTCCTTTCATTTTGAAGCTATAGTGATTTGTACGCCCATTGTGGATGACGCCTCGGTCAAATTGCCATGGTCGTCCTAGGAGGAGGTGGCAAACGGACATTAGAACGACATCACACTCCAAAGTGTCTTCGTATGCTCCGATCTTGAAAGAAACTTGCACCATATGCTCGACTTAGATAGTGCCGGAGTTGCTTAGCCATTGAACTTTGTAGGGATGTGGGTGCTTCATCTTGACCAATTGTAGTTTGGAGCATAGTTATTCACTTGCTAAGTTATGGAAAATCCCTCCATCGATGACGACCTTCACGAACCTTCCATTGATGCCGGCCTTGGTGTGGAAGTTATGTTATCTTCGGTCTTCATCTTGTTGATGTTGAAGTGTCAAGACCTTGGAAACAATGAGAGCAGGGCTCGAATCTTCATCACAAAATACTTGATCATTTTCATCGTTTTTCACTTGTCCGTGCATGGCCACTTGCTCAAGGGCTTCCATTTCTCCTTCACTCATGTAGCCGTATGTACCATCGTCGTTGAAGATCATGGTGCGCTTGTTGGTACACTCAAAGGACTTGTGGCCTCGACCGCCGCATGTGAAGCATTTGAAGGAACTTGTCTTGATGGACTCATCGGTTGGAGTAGATAATGATGAAGCTTTAGGCTTGAAGTTGTTTGTAGTAGGAGGATGACTTGAGGTCGTCGAAGTTTTCTTGTAACTTGAATTGTCGCCGTTGCTTGTAGATGGCTTGGTTGAGGTAGAAGGTGCTGGAGTTGTTGAAGCTTGAGAGTTGGAGAAGCCATAGGACTTGGATGAAAACTTGGCATACTTGAAGTCATCTTGCACTCGACGTTCTGCTTTGGTAGCTTGATGCACTAGCTCAATGAGGTTTGAGTATGGTTGGAAGTCGGCAATCTTCTTGAGAGGGTGATTGAGTCCATTCAAGAAACGTGCCATAGTTTGCTAATCATCTTCCATTACATTGGCTCTTATCATGGCAATCTCCATTTCCTTGTAGTATTCTTCAACGCTCTTGGTTCCTTGCTTGAGGAGTTGGAGTTTCTTGAAGAGTTCGCGGTTGTAGTAGGTTGGGACAAAACGTGCTCTCATGACATCCCTCATTTGCGCCCAAGTTGTGATGGGTGGTTCACCTCTTGCCTCTCGGCTGTAACATCCCAAATTTTCAATTTGGAATGTTATACATTAGATCATCATGCATATCATATTTTATTTTGCATTTTGGTTGATCCTAGAAATTCTACGCAACTCAATGACCCACGGAGAGAGTTGGGGATTTCGTTATATTCATATTTGAGTTCTCTCAAATTTCGAGAATAGGATCATTTGATTTTATTTATTTTATCATCAATTATTTCTATTACAAAATATGAGAGAGGGAATAAAATGACTTTCCCAAAATAAAGAAATATTGAGGATTTAATAAAAAAATCAAATAAGATTTTATTACGGAGTTTTTCGGTGTTTTATTTGAATTTAGGAAAAATGTGCGTTTTTCAAAATTGCATTTAGGGCCCAAATAAATGTTCACCTTGTGCGGCTTGATTTTAGACGCCCGTAAAAATTTATTTCGGAATTTTTGGAGTCCGTTTAGTATTTCTTTTTATTTTTCTTCCGAGCGGAATAATTAAAATAAAAACGAACCGACTTTGAGCCGTATCCGAGCGGGACACCGCCCGGGGGCAGCCTTTAAATAGCGCCACCCCGAGCCACCCCAGCACATCAGCCCCGCCTCGATCCGCGTGCGCCACCGGAGCCGCCGCCGCCGCCGACGATCCCGCCGCCCGAGGTTCGTCGCGCCTCGTTTTCCATGCCGAAGAAAAAAAAGAGAAAACAAATTCGGCGTTCGTTGTTTTTCTATTTCTCGGATTAAATCCGTGATTTTTCTGATCGCAATTCCTGATCCGATTTTCGTTTTAGTTTAACTTTTCGCTCGTTTATCGGAATTAGGGGATTCAAGCGCCTAGGGATTCGTCTCGAAACCCTCTATCCGTTTAACCAACTTAAACAAGTTTTTGTTACTGTAAAATTTGCCCTAGATCCAGATTACTAGAATGAAGTTGTTTTCTTTCGCAGTTTGATTTTCGTTGCTTCGTTCGATTTGATTCTTTTTGCCAACCGGAGTTCTTAAGTTGAACCTTCTGGTTACATCTCTTATTTGAGTTTTACATGTGCATTAGATGAGTACTTATTGTATGCTTGTTTGTTTGTCTGCGATAGAATACCCAGAGTGCGCCGCCTGTTACTTCGAATCGTTAGGTTTCGCGGATCATCAGCAAGGCAAGTAACACTTTGATCATACCTTTTCTACTACCCAGTTTTATTGCATTAGATCAATCCTCACACATTGCATGATTAGGATCTAATTAAATTGTGGGATGGGAAGTAGATGAGGTAGTACCTATTACCTGTTTATTATCAAACCTTTGGGAGTTACTTCTACGTTTGCTTATTATGCCATGCTATGCTAGTAGACGTGTATTGGGTGAGTGAAATCCATGACAGATGTGAGATTGTTAATTAATGGTTTATCTAAGGTGGCAACTTAAACACACATCTGGGTGGATTGAGGCACCTGGGTATTCCAGGACTTGCCTGTTTTCTTTTGGACCGCCACCCAGGCTCAAAGGGATCATGAGACTATTCATACTAGAAACTTCCGTGTGCAGCCACAAGCTATTATGGGCTCTAGCATAATTGACTAAGTCGTGCGAACTCTTACAGTGGTAGACTAGTAGATGTAGGGGATGTAGGTGGTACGATCTACCCACTGTAAGGTGCTAGCGCTTCTGAAAGACTATGTCTCGGTCATCCGTCTTCTCAAACACCATGTAGTGCGAGAAACCAAACGGAGGCGATCGAGTCTTGTGGGGGAAAGTGCGCAAACCTCTACAGAGTGTGATAAACTAATCATGGTTAGCCGTGTCCCCGGTTATGGACATCTTGAGTATCTAGTACTTGGATTTTCATGTGAATCTCAACATGTTACTCTAAATTAATTTTGTTGGGTTATGTTTAATGATGCTTAATTGGGATTGAGAATGCGGTCAACCATTCTCAATGTTTAACAACCACCATGATAGTAATTAAATTTTATTCCTTTGAAGTAGGGAAAAATTGGCTTTACGCAAAACTGTAACCATAGAGCTTTCCACCAGCCAAATATGCATATAGTATAGCTTTTTCATTCCATTACTCTCTATGTGTTACCTTGCCAGCATATTCCATGTGCTGACCCGTTTTCGGGCTGCAACGTTAATGTTGCAGACTTTTCAGACGACGATTAAGGAGTTTTAGGTCGTGGTTCTATACTCAGTGATGTCGTTGGAGTTAATGGACTCACTTATCTTCCAAGCCTTCCGTTGTTATCGTTATTAGATGGCCTTAAGCCATACTTATAGTAATAAGTTCTCTTTTGAGACACTCCATGTAATAAGTGTGTGATTGCTACTCTGCTATAAATCCTCCGAGTACTGTGTGGTGTCAGCATTACTGATCTAGGGATGACACCGGAGCATAGAGATCAGACTGTTTGAGGTCTGGTCGCTACAGAGATGGTATCAGAGCACACGCTGACTGTAGGACACGACCACTAAGCACAAGACCTAGATCACTTTTCACTCTCTTCTCTTCTGACCTCTCATCTTTTCTATTCTTTAGGATGGCGGATGCAAGGAATAAGTTCACGCAACCGAATGAAGATACACCCTTTGGACGCCACTTGAAGGAAGTCACTAGATACCTGAACATAGGAGTACCAAGCTTCACGGGAACCTACAACGCCACTTTACCTGAAGAAGAGCGCTGGATGATTCAAGTTCAAGTTCCAAGAAGGACGTTTATGCCAGTCACTGAGCCCATAGAATTTTCTTTTGATGCACCAACTTGGAGTCTAGGAAAGAGCATGGCAGCTCACATCGCCATGGGACGCATTGGAGAAGTCTACCGCAAGGATCTCAAGGATACTATCTACCAGATTTGTGGGCGCCGGGATGAGCACTGGGAGATGATCAGCACCAGGAAGGATAGATCAATTGTAGCTTTTATCCAGGAGCTAAACCAGCACATTGATGACAGGAGAACCAGATGTGCGCCGACCCAATAGACCTGAAGAAGGCAAAGACTAGAATCAAGGAACTGGAGGAAGAACTCAAGGCTAGACATGAAGATTATGAAGAGGAAATAGAAGTATTGGTGGAGAAGAATGACGACCTGATCAAGAAGATTGGAATATTTATGGGAGACCCTACGCCAGTAGATGAAGACGAAGAACCTCAGGAAATTAGCCCGGAAGACTACATCATCATCGACGGCACCGACTCGGAAGCAAATAGTAGCGATGATGACTATGTTGATGAAGCTGGAGCAGATATCATGGAGTGAACGACCGTAGAATATTTCTAGTAGACCACCTCATCAGTAGTAGTAGTCCACCATGTAAATATAGTAGTCCGAGCACTTTTGCGATAGATAGATCGATTGTATGCCCTTGTTTGATTGATTGAAGTGAATTGTTTGTTTTGCCTCATGTGCATATGGGTAGTGTTTTCTCTTTAGACCCCCCTCTATTCTTATATCTCATCTCTTCTAAAACCCTTAGATGCCTCCGAGACGTGACCCCGGATTTAACTTTCCACCGGAGCTCACCCAGTTGATCCAGCAACAGAACACATTGATGGAGTTGCTAGTCCAGAATCAGAATCAGGGGAACAACAACAACAACCCACCACCACCACCACCACCTGTTGACCAATTAGCCCGTTTTCTTAGGCTGAATCCGCCGGTGTTTTCCAGTAGAACCGAGCCGGTAGTAGCAGATGATTGGCTCCGCAAGACAGCTAGGGAGTTGACCACAGCAGGATGCACAGATGCGGAGAAGGTGAAGTTTGCCGTACATCAGTTAGAAGGACCCGCAGCATCATGGTGGGAGAATTTCACAGCCACTTTCCCAGTCGACACTGTCACATGGGACCAGTTTCAGCAGGCTTTTCGTACTGCACACGTTTCAGCAGGAGCTATGGCCATGAAGAAGCATGAGTTTCGCAACTTGCGCCAAGGAGGAAGGACAGTTGGCCAGTATGTGGAGGAATTTAGTAAGCTAGCACGTTATGCCCCATATGACGTCGCTAGGATGCAGCTAAGCAGGAGAAGTTTCTGGAAGGATTGAATGATGAGCTAAGCATGCAGTTGATGGTAGCAACCTTCAACAACTACCAGGAGTTGGTAGATCGTGCTCTTATGATTGAAGGGAAGCAGCAGCAGATGGAGAATCGCAAGAGGAAGTATGGACAAGGAAAGTATAATTCAGGAGCTCAGCAGAAGCCACGTTTTACCCCTAGACCGGGAGGACATTTTCAGCATACCCATGGAGGAGGTAGCTCGCACAATCACAATGGCACCAAGAATGGTAATGGCAATGGAGAAAGCAACGGCCAGAACCGCACCAACCCATCAACCCCAGCCAAGGACCTAAGCCAAGTCACTTGCTTAAGTGTTCGAAGACAGGACATTATGCCAATGAATGTCCTGAATTACAAAATGGAAATAGTAATGGAAGTTCTGGGAAGAAGCCGAACCCTTTTAACAGGGGACAGGTGAACCACGTTAGCGTGGAGGAGGTTGAAGCTCAGCCCGATGCAGTAACAGGTAAGTTTTTGGTTAAGTCATTTACTGCACTCGTTCTTTTTGATACTGGTGGATCGCATTCATACATCTCAAGGGGATTTGTGGATAAGTATAACCTACCAACCCAAGCCCTTAGGTCACCCATGTTAGTAACCTCGCCCAGAGCAGAATATGTGGCTAGTCTATGGTGTGATCGGTTACCATTAAGGATTGGTAACTATGTTTTTCCCTCAGACCTAATAGTATTGGAATCTCAAGGATTGGATGTGATATTAGGCATGGATTGGTTATCAATGTATGAAGGGAATATTGAGTGTGCTAGTAAGACAATTTTGCTTACCACCCCAGAAGGGAGAAGGATCAAGTATGTATCCCGGCATGTGCCAAAGAGGACTCAAGTAAATATCCTAACAGGAGTTGTGCAGGAGGAAGTACCAGTGGTAATGGATTTCCCTGATGTATTTCCAGAAGAGTTGCCAGGCATGCCACCGGATAGAGATATTGAGTTTTTGATTGAGCTATTGCCAGGCACAGGTCCAATATCAAGGAGACCATATAGGATGCCAGCAAATGATTTGGTGGAAATTAAGAAGCAGATTAAAGAGTTACTGGATAAGGGATATATTCGCCCAAGTTCTTCGCCTTGCGGATCGCCAGTACTTCTAGTGGAGAAGAAGGATGGATCGTTAAGGATGGTTGTTGATTATCGAGGATTGAATGAAGTAACGATCAAGAACAAGTACCCGCTACCAATGATCAATGATCTGTTTGATCGATTGCAAGGAGCTAAGGTATTTTCCAGGATCGATCTGCGATCAAGATACCACCAGTTGAAGATTCGAGAACAGGATATTCCGAAGACAACTTTTACCACTAGGTATGGTCTGTATGAGTATACCGTTATGTCATTTTGTCTGACTAACGCACCTGCCTATTTTATGAACATGATGAACAAAGTGTTTATGGAGTTTTTGGATAAGTTCGTCATAGTGTTCATTGATGATATCCTGGTTTATTCGAAGAATGAAGAGGAACATAAGGAGCATTTGCGTTTGGTACTTGGAAAGCTCAGAGAACATCAATTATATGCCAAGTTCAGCAAATGTGAGTTTTGGTTGAAGGAAGCAGGATTCCTCGGACATGTTATATCTGGAGAAGGTATAGCAGTAGATCCTGCTAAAGTTGAAACCGTGACCAAGTGGGAAGCCCCAACAACAGTTGGAGAGATCCGGAGTTTTCTTGGACTCGCAGGATACTACCGGAGATTTATTGAGAATTTCTCAAAGATTGCGAAGCCTATGACTGAGTTGTTAAAGAAAGATACCAAGTTCATATGGACAGAGGAGTGTGAGGCCAGTTTCCAGGAGTTGAAGAAATGTTTGGTTACCTCACCAGTGTTGATTTTGCCAGACCAGACCAAAGATTATGAGGTGTATTGCGACGCTTCACGTCGAGGACTTGGAGCATTGCTTATGTAGGAAGGGAGAGTTGTTTCATATGCCTCAAGACAATTGAAGCCTCATGAGTTAAATTATGCCACGCATGATTTGGAGTTAGCAGCCGTAGTGCATGCATTGAAGACATGGAGACATTTCCTCATTGGAAATCATTGTGAGGTGTACACGGATCATAAGAGTTTGAAGTACATCTTCACACAAAAGGAGTTAAATCTCAGACAAAGGAGATGGTCGGAGCTTATCAAGGATTATGATATGAAATTGCATTATCACCCCGGAAAGGCTAATGTAGTAGCTGACGCATTAAGCCGTAAGAGCCATGTCAATACGTTAATGACGGGAGGAATACCAAGGGAGTTAGCCGAAAATCTTCGTGAACTAGGTTTGGAAATAGTTCCGAGAGGCTATGTAGCAGTATTGGAGATTCAGTCAACCTTGATGGATAAAATCAGGGAAGCTCGGAAAGCTGACAAAGAGATTGCCGCTATAAAGGAGAAACTGAGCAAAGGAAAAGCTAAAGGATTCCGTGAGGATGAGCACGACACCCTATGGTTTGAAGACCGTGTTTATGTGCCCAATGACCCGGAGATCAGGAAGTTGATTTTGCAAGAGGCACACGACTCATCGTATTCAATTCACCCAGGAAATACCAAGATGTATCTGGATTTGTAGGATATTTTCTGGTGGACCGGAATGAAGAAGGATATAGCGGAGTATGTAGCAGTTTGTGACGTATGTTAGGGAGTAAAGGCAGAGCATCAGAAGCCAGCAGGATTGTTACAACCATTGCCGATACCCGAATGGAAGTGGGATAAGCTAGGCATGGATTTTATCATGGGATTGCCCAGGACTCGTTCAGGCTATGACTCGATTTGGGTTGTAGTTGATCGATTGACGAAAGTAGCTCATTTCATCCCGGTAAAGACCACTTACACCAGTGCTAAGTTGGTAAAGATATACATGACCAGGATCGTATGTTTGCATGGAGTTCCAAGGAGTATTGTATCAGATAGAGGAACCTAGTTTACCTCAAAGTTCTGGAAGCAGTTGCACGAAACTTTGGGAACCAGGCTAGAATTCAGTACAACTTTTCATCCACAGACAGATGGACAGACCGAGAGAGTCAATCAGATTTGGAGGATGTGCTGAGAGCTTGTGCGCTAGATTACGGATCTAGTTGGGATGATAATTTGCCATATGCATAGTTCTTTTACAACAATAGTTACCAAACCAGTTTAAAGATGGCCCCTTTCAAAGCTTTGTACGGAAGGAGGTGCAGGACACCGTTGTCATGGGACGAAGTTGGAGACCGCCAATTGTTTGGTCCTGACTTGATTAAAGAGTCTGAACAGAAGGTGAAGCTGATTCGCGATAGGCTCAAGGTAGCCCAGTCCAGACAGAAGAGTTATGCGGATTCTAAACACAAGGAGATAGTTTACGAAGTCGGAGACAGAGCTTATCTTCGAGTATCTCCACTTCGGGGAACAAAGCGTTTTGGAGTTAAAGGGAAGTTAGTGCCACGATTTGTAGGACCATATCGAGTTTTGGAGCGTATGGGAGAAGTGGCCTACAAGTTGGAATTGCCTGAAGGATTGTCAGGAG
The DNA here is from genome assembly GCF_018294505.1 of Triticum aestivum. NCBI lineage: Eukaryota > Viridiplantae > Streptophyta > Magnoliopsida > Poales > Poaceae > Triticum > Triticum aestivum. The sequence continues at coordinate 315,210,987 of NC_057803.1, forward strand.
TACATGATGTGTTCCACGTTTCTCAGTTAAAGAAATGTCACGCGGAGATGGCTGACATACCGTTGAGAGACACAGTGCCATTTGAAACTATTCAGTTGGATAACGATTTGACGTACGAGGAGAAACCAATTAAGATCCTCGAGTTTGCCAGTCGAGTCACTCGCAATAAGGTTATCAAGTTTTGCAAAGTTCAGTGGAGCAACCACACGGAGGATGAAGCCACCTAGGAGCGAGAGGAAGATTTGCTCAAGGACCACCCTCACCTATTTTCTAGCCAACCCGAATCTCAAGGGCGAGATTCATCTTAAGGGGGGTAGGTTTGTAACATCCCAAATTTTCAATTTGGAATGTTATACATTAGATCATCATGCATATCATATCATATTTTATTTTGCATTTTGGTTGATCCTAGAAATTCTACGCAACTCAATGACCCACGGAGAGAGTTGGGGATTTCGTTATTTTCATATTTGAGTTCTCTCAAATTTTGAGAATAGGATCATTTGATTTTATTTATTTTATCATCATTATTTCTATTACAAAAATATGAGAGAGGGAATAAAATGACTTTCCCAAAATAAAGAAATATTGAGGATTTAATAAAAAATCAAATAAGATTTTATTTCAGAGTTTTTCGGTGTTTTATTTGAATTTAGGAAAAATGTGCGTTTTTCAAATTTGCATTTAGGGCCCAAATAAATGTTCACCTTGTGCGGCTTGATTTTAGAAGCCCATGAAAATTTATTTCGGAATTTTTGGAGTCCGTTTAGTATTTCTTTTTATTTTTCTTTCGAGCGGAATAATTAAAATAAAAACGAACCGACTTTGGGCCATACCCGAGCGGGACACCGCCCGGGGGCAGCCTTTAAATAGCGCCGCCCCGAGCCGCCCCAGCCCATCAGCCCCGCCTCGATCTGCGTGCGCCGCCGGAGCCGCCGCCTCCGACGATCCCGCCGCCCGTGGTTTGTCGCGCCTCATTTTTCGTGCCGAAGAAAAAAAAGAGAAAAAAAAATAAAATCAGCGTTCGTTGTTTTTCTTTTTCTCGGATTAAATCCACGATTTTTCTGATCGCGATTCCTGATCCGATTTTCGTTTTAGTTTAACTTTTCGCTCGTTTATCGGAATCAGGCGATTCAAGCGCCTAGGGATTCGTCTCGAAACCCTCTATCCGTTTAACCATCTTAAACAAGTTTTTGTTACTGTAAAAATTTCCCTAGATCTAGATTACTTGAACGAAGTTGTTTTCTTTCGCAGTTTGATTTTCGTTGCTTCGTTCGATTTGATTCTTTTTGCCAACCGGAGTTCTTAAGTTGAACCTTCTGGTTAGATCTCTTATTTGAGTTTTACCTGTGCATTAGATGAGTACTTATTGTATGCTCGTTTGTTTGTCTGCGATAGAATACCCGGAGTGCACCGCCTGTTACTTCGAATCGTTAGGTTTCGCGGATCATCAGCAAGGCAAGTAACACTTTGATCATACCTTTTCTACTACCCAGTTTTATTGCATTAGGTCAATCCTCACACATTGCATGATTAGAATCTAATTAAATTGTGGGATGGGAAGTAGATGAGGTAGTACCTATTACCTATTTATTATCAAACCTTTGGGAGTTACTTCTACGTTTGCTTATTATGCCATGCTATGCTAGTAGACGTGGATTGGGTGAGTGAAATCCATGACAGATGTGAGATTGTTAATTAATGGTTTATCTAAGGTGGCAACTTAAACACACATCTGGGTGGATTGAGGCACCTGGGTATTCCAGGACTTGCCTGTTTTCTTTTGGACCGCCACCCAGGCTCAAAGGGATCATGAGACTATTCATACTAGAAACTTCCGTGTGCAGCCACAATCTATTATGGGCTCTAGCATAGTTGACTAAGTCGTGCCAACTCTTACAGTGGTAGACTACCAGATGTAGGGGATGTAGGTGGTACGGTCTACCCATCGTAAGGTGCTAGCGCTTCTGAAAGACTATGTCTCGGCCATCCGTCTTCTCAAACACCATGTAGTGCGAGAAACCAAACGGAGGCGATCAAGTCTTGTGGGAAATGTGTGCAAACCTCTGTAGAGTGTAATAAACTAATCATGGTTAGCCGTGTCCCCGGTTATGGACATCTTGAGTATCTAGTACTTGGATTTTCATGTGAATCTCAACATGTTACTCTAAATTAATTTTGTTGGGTTATGTTTAATGATGCTTAATTAGGATTGAGAATGTTGTCAACCATTCTCAATGTTTAACAACCACCATGATAGTAATTAAATTTTATTCCTTTGAAGTAGGGAAAAATTGGCTTTACGCAAAACTGTAACCATAGAGCTTTCCACCAGCCAAATATGCATATAGTATAGCTGTTTCATTCCATTACTCTCTATGTTTTACCTTGCCAGCATATTCCACGTGCTGACCTGTTTTCAGGCTGCAACATTAATGTTGCAGACTTTTCAGACAACGATTAAGGAGTTTTAGGTCATGGTTCTATACTTAGTGATGTCGTTGGAGTTGATGGACTCACTTATCTTCCAAGCCTTCCGCTGTTATCGTTATTAGATGGCCTTAAGCCATACTTATTGTAATAAGTTCTCTTTTGAGACACTCGATGTAATAAGTGTGTGATTGATACTCTGCTATAAATCCTCCGAGTACTGTGTGGTGTCAGCATTACTGATCCAGGGATGACACCGGAGCACAAAGATCAGACTGTTTGAGGTCTGGTCGCTACATCGGCGCTCAATGATTTAATCCCACCAAATGAGGGCGTAATCTTGGAACTCAAGGGATGCCATGGCGATATTCTTTTCTTCCTCGTAGTTGTGCAAATGGAAAATTTTGTCAACCTTCAATGCCCATGAAAGGTACTCTTCGGTATAATTGCTTCCATTGAACTTGGGCATGGTGAACTTTAGCTTGCCATAGCGTTGCTCTTCCTTGTGTTGGGGTCGGGGATGATGATGCGCTTGGCATGGAGGATTGTCACCCTCACGTTGCTCTTGACAAAGAGGGTTTTCAACCTCATGTTTCTCTTGATGTGGAGGATTGTCAACCTCATTTTGCTCTTGGAAAACTTGGTGTTCTTGTCGAAGATCTTGTTGAGGAGCTTGGGGAACTTCATGATGCACTCGTGCTTGATATCTTCTCTCTTGAACTTCATCACGAAGTGCTTCTTCTTCTAGACGTGTATTGCGGTTCCGATTGGCAATGCCACGATTTGTATATCGGAGAGCATTTAGTGCTTCAAGGGCTCGAGCTTCTCGTAGTTGTTGTTCTTGACGTTATGCCTCGGCATCTTGCTCGTCTTGGTGTTATCGTGCTCGTTCTTCCTCTTGTTGGCGTAGACGTTTCTGTTCTTTTGCTTGCACGAATGTAGCTTGATTTTGGTGATGTCGATGCTCTTGCACTCGAAGTTGCTCTTGATGATCGGTGTCGTGTAGGGGATTGCAATTTGCTTGACAATCTTGACGCGCGGCTCGTCGAAGAGTGTTCGAAGTTGGAGTACTTGAGCCGAAGATGGTGTCGTCGAAGTGTTGACTAGAGCGGCTCCGTCTTGAGTAGGAGGAATTTGTAAAAGAGCGGTTGACCAACAAGGCACAAAACTCGTCCATTCTTGCGTTGCTCTCTTGCTTTTGTTCGTCGAGCTTGTTGTGAAAGTAGTCTCTTGTACATTGCTCGGAGAGGCGTAAGTCGGTGGCGAGATGGTCGATGTGGTCGCTCATTACTTGGTGCTCTTGATGCAAAGATCATTGTGCACCAAAGAGGTGGATCTTTGTGACATAGGAAGACATGTCGTCGTCTTGCTCGATGAAGTGTGGGTTGGTAGGAGTACTTGGCCTATCCATCATTCCAAGCAAATATGTGAGTGGGAGAAAGAGAAGAACTTATACCAAATGTACCTTAACCGATGTTGAAGATGGATCAATGATTACTCAAATGTGTATCAAGGAAATAGCACAATTGGTCCCAATTCTTGTCGGTTCTCACACCTACACAAATAAAGCTTATAGTGGAGCTCAGTTAGGATGGTGGCACAAAATTGATGCAATCGTTAGTGAGACTCAATAATGTTGCAAAAGTTTCGCAAATTTGCAATGCGACAACTAGATCAATAGCAAGATATGGGACACGGAAACACACACAAGGATAGATAAAAGGGGTCGTGCAACCAAGGAGTGAGCCAGAATGTGGAGTCCACGAAAATGCTCTTGTTGCACAACTCTAGAGAGATGCTAGCATGATTGCTCAATAGGCGGATATGAAACTTGTGCACAATCTACTAAGTAAAAATGCAACGACGTCTATCCCAAGTATGCTATATGTATGGTATTTCTATGATATGATCCAAAATGACCGAGTATGACAATCTTAATGTAGTATGATGCTATGGTTCTTGATTAAAAGCTCTTTGCTTATCTTTTCTCTTTTGCTTAAAAGCTTGTTTGGCTCTTTCTCTTTTGAGCTCTTTCTCATGCAAAACTTCATGAACCAAGATAGCAATTGCATATTTGATGTTAACTTTGTGACACAAAAGATGATAGCAAGATAAGTACCAAGATGATATGGTAAGTATGCAATGGGAAGTATGATCAATAATGTGCACAAGTGACATTGCCGGCAATACTCAAAGGCTAGTCTAGATGGGTAAGTGACGCAAAAAAGGAAGGGTATGGGAGGTTATCAATGCAATGGCAAGGCGTAGACAGAGATGTCATTGAAGTTACCGTCCTTGCTTACGATCGAGAGTGTCAAAATGATGTGATTGTTGTCGATGTCGTAGTGCACAGTCTTCAGTACATTGGTGAAGATGCCGATGCATCATAGTTGAGGATGTCGAACTAGCGGAAGTCGTCGAAGATGCACGAACTTTCTGTCTAGGCCGAAAGTTCCGGGCAAGACAGAAGGTCCAGGGTCCAGAGGTTTCGACCATGGGGCCGGAAGGTATGGTGGGCGGAAGGTCCGAGCGGGGCCGGAAGTTCCAGGGGTCACGATTCTGCAAGAACAAGAAGTTGGGGATCATGGATTTGGGCAGAGAACCTTCGGGAAAAACCTAAATCCGAGAGGGGAAAGAAAATTTTAGGTGGATGTAAGGGTGGGGAAGCTAGATCTATGTGCCACACACAAAATCAACGGATCAAATCCAACAAAACTTCATCACACCAACAAATCACAAAAAAATTGGGAGGGCTATTTTTGTGGGGATTTTTGAAATTGGGATGAATCAGAACAAAATTAGGCCAGAAAACAAAGAGAGAGGCTCTGAAATTGTGATCAATGTGGCTCATGATACCAAGATGATGTAGGGTAGAACCCTATACGTCCGATCTCTCATGAAAGGAGCGGATCCCGCGAATAACACAAGGAACAGAAGGGGAAAACACAAGAGAAATCACTCAAACCAACAAGATTCGGTCACACATATGCTAGATTCTCGGAATACAAAGAGATACAAGATCCATGATCAACAAGGGACGATACAAGTGGCATGATCTTTGTCATGAGGAGGTCTTGAGGAGTCTTCCCGTTTGGGGTCTTGAATCCAAGTGGATTTTCTCCGAGGAGGCGACGGTCTCTCTCGATGGAGTAGATCCGGATGTATGAGCTAGGCTCTATCTCACATATGATCTATCACAACGCTAACCCTAAAACATAGGTAGGAGAAGAGTATATATAGTCTCAGGAGCAAAAGGGTACACGAGCGTCGGCCCAAGTCACTTCGCGTAGGCAGGGCCGGAGGTTCCAGGCAGGGTCTGGCGTAACCAAAGAGTTGGCACGGTGGGAGCTTGGCTAGTGTCCGGGGGTCGGAAGGTCCGGGCAGACCGGAGGTTTTGGTGGCCGGAAGGTCCGGGCCAGGTTCCAGGCAGGTTCCGGGCTAACCAGAGAGTTGTCACACCCGGGCTGGTTTGGGTCGTCGGAGGCCAGAAGTTCCGGGCTCTGGCCGAAGGTTCGGGGTTGAATAGTGAGTTGACGTGTGTTCCTTCTTCTTCAGCTCTCGGCTCCATGGCTTGTGCGTTTTACCTGATCACACATAGTGTTTCGGACTTAGGCAGTAGCCATGTCTCACTAGAATGTAAAGGGAGCTCAAGTAGGAGTGATGTCACCTCGAATTGAATAGCACGAGCTCTTGCTCTTGTCATGGGTCCACTTGGAGCTTGGATAGTCGAGGTAGTGTCCATGGGGATGACCATAGGATGCTCCCATTAGAGGAAAATGAGGAATCTGAGGAGTCAGACTCTGGTGCGGCGAGCCTAGCTCTCGCTATTGCTTTCGTCAGCAAGTCCATCTTCAACATTGAGGAAAATGGCTTCCCCAACACTGCTCACGACGGCGACGATGACTATGCTCCCACCTAATTCTTCATGCCAAAAGGTGCCAAGGTACTCAAATATCCCTCCTATAAATCAAGTGAGGATGAATCTGATAAAAATCTCAAACCTAGCTATTGCAAACTTGCTAAGTTTGTCGTCAACCAACTAAAAGGCTTTTCAAAAGGTTCAAAATCTGCTATACAAAAGCGATGACCTGTTGGACGAGGAAATGGATCGAACTCAAACTCTAACTCAAAATCTTCAGCGACTACAGTCTAAGTTTGATAACCTTCAAAGTCATCACAACACTCTCTTAGCTGACCATGAGAAGCTTTCATATGAATTTCTTCAAAGAAAGCAAGATCTTGAGAAGCTAAGGGTGAGTCATGAAGATCTTCAGAAGGAAAACGATTCATTGCTTGCTCAACAGACCAATTCCGCTCAGGATGAATTCATTCCACCATGTTTGAAATGCATTGTATGTGAATCTGCAAATTCTTTACATGAAAGTTCCAATGCTTCTATTACTGCAAATTCTTCAACTGTCTATGTGGTCACAAATTCCTCATCTGAGGATACCACAAGTATCCTTGACAATGCAGGGTTGAAGGAATTGTATGTGACATGCATGTACAAAAGCCTCAAAGGGCAACAGGCTCTTTGTAATGTGCTTAACAAGCAGATTCTCAACAGAAACCCTAGGAAAGAGGGTATTGCCTTTGAGAGGGAACTCAATGCTGATGGGACCTACTTGAAACCCGAGCAGTATCCCAAAACCACATGGGTTGCTGCAAAAGGACCTCCCATAGATCCATCCACTTTATCTGGCTTTACATGTGAATCTTCATATTCATCTGATGAGTCATTTGACTCCAACTATAAACTGTCCAAAAATCAGAATGGTGAAGTATTTTCTACATATGTTGGAACTAATTGCAGGAATGCTCCCCCCATGAAGAAAATCTGGGTTCCCAAAAGGCGCCTTGAAAGTCTTTAGGTGAATGCCCTCATGACACCACCTGTGAAGAATAGGAACCTCAGATCTCTTCATATGGATCCAAGTCCTCATATGGACCAAATTCCTCATATGGATCAAATTCCTCACGTGGATCCAAAATCCTCATATGATCATAATCACTAATGCTTCTGTTTTGCAGGGAAAATCTAAGAGCTATGATTATATGCATTGTTCTTCAAATCATTATGTTCATAAGTCCTCCAGGAATTTCTCTGCTTATTCATATGCTTACTCTAACCCCTGTTCTGTGAAATGAAGTGCACTGGCTTCAATGCCACAATTCTCTTATGGAGCTCAAAGAACGATGAACTCTTTGCCACCCCTCCAGATGTGGGTGGTGAAGAAAAAGAACTAACCTCTTATGCAGGGTCATGTCTCTAGACGAACTTGAACGTTTGAAGAATTTGCTGGAGACCTGAATATGCTTGAAAGGACGCAAGCTAATAATGAATAAATGAATTACTCATTTCTCATGTCCTTAAATTGCTATATTTGTTGTACTGCTTGATGAACTTCAATCTGATGAATTTGATGTCATATTGTTCACCGATGAAGTATATGAGTTCGTAAGATGCACTAATTCATCTATATGATGAACAACCCAAAGCTACTGAGTGGGTCCTCAATAGTGGATGCACAAATCACATGACCAGTTACAAGAACTTATTGATGGACACTGCTTTATCTCCATCGCATCTGAAGCATATCACCTACGCCGACAAAGACAAAATCAAGGTATTGGGTCTAGGTAGGGTTGCGATCTCAAAGGATAAACACATGGACAAAGTCATGCTTGTCGAGTCCTTAGGATTCAACCTCTTGTCTGTCTCAATGCTTTGTGATCTTGATATGGTTGTCATCTTTGGAAAATATCGTTGCATTGTGCTAATGGAATTTGACAATTCTAAAGTGTTCGTAGGCTTTAGGAGAGGAGACTTGTATATTGTTGATTTATCTGCAGGACCACAGCATGCCACATGTCTACTTGCAAAAGCTTCAGAAGGCTGGCTATGGCATGGACAACTAAGTCATGCTGGTATGAGGAACTTACATACTCTCATGAAGAAGAAGCACGTCATTAACATCGAGGGTGTCAAATTCCTCAAAGACCATCTTTGCGGGGCTTGTGAGGCTGGAAAGATGACCAAATCCAAGCACCCCTCGAAGACAATCATGACTCCCACTCATCCTTTTGAATTTCTTCACATGGATCTCTTCAGCCCTACTCATTATGCCACACTAACAAATGCAACATCTCTATACGGCTTTGTTATTGTTCATGACTATTCTCGTTACACGTGGGTGCATATCATCACTTACAAACCTAAAGTGCAGGAAGTCTTCAAACAATTTTCCTCAAGGGCCTCGATGAATTTTGGTGTGAAGATCAAGCACATCCGAAGTGACAATGGGACCGAGTTCAAGAATACTAGTCTTGATGACTATCTTGATGAACTTGGTATTACTCACAAGTTATCTGCCCCATACACTCCTCAGCAAAATGGCGTCGTGGAGCGCAATAAGAGGACTCTTGTTGAGATGACTCAAACTATGCTTGATGAATACAAGACACCTCGTCACTTCTGGCGTGAGGCAATTAACACTGCGTGCCACATCATCAACATGGTATATCTTCACAAATTCTTCAAGAAGAACTCATATGAACTCCTCACTAACAAGAAACCCAATGTGAGTTATTTCAAAGTCTTCGGTGCTAAATGCTGGATTAGAGATCCTCATCACAATTCTAAGTTTGCACTGAAAGCACATGCGGGTCTTATGCTTAGCTACGGAAAGGACTCGCACACCTACAAAGTCTTCAACACCTATCACCACAAGGTTGTTGAGACTGTAGATGTGTGGTTCGATGAGACTAACGGCTTGCAAAGAGAGCACCTACCTCCTGTGGTAGATGAAATGTCACCTGAGGAATCTATCAAGTTCAAGGCTACTGAGGATGCCATACCCACTGAAGAATCTGCTGAAGAACTCATTCCAAAACATGAAGAAAATCATGCTGGTGCGTCTGAGGAAAATCGCTCTGAAGAAGATGCTGAGCCCAATTAACGTCGTAAACCTGCTCATCCTCGCGTTGCAAATGAAGTGCAGATCGAGAAAATCATCGACGACATCAATGCACCAGGTCCTCTCACACGCTCAAAAGCTTCACATTTGTCTAACTTGTGTGGGAACTTTGCTTTTGTCTCTATCATAGAGCCCACCAAAGTTGATGATGCATTTCTGGAGCCTGAGTGGATACAAGCGATGCAAGAGGAATTACATCAATTCGAGCTCAACAATGTCTGGGAGCTTGTCAAGCGACCAGACCCTCGCAAGCACCTTATCATCGGTACCAAATGGATCTACCGCAACAAGCAAGACAAAAATTGCCTAGTGGTGAGGAATAACGCTCGTCTTGTAGCTCAAGGCTACACACAGGTTGAAGGAATTGATTTCGATGAAACTTTTCCACCTGTTGCTAGACTTGAGGCTATTCGCATATTGCTTGCTTATGCTAACCAACATAATATCTTCTTATATCAAATGGATGTGACGATGTGCATTCCTCAATGGTAAGCTTGAGGAAGAAGTATATATGTTGCTCAACCACCAGGTTTTTAAGATCCTAAGCATGCTGACAAAGTCTTCAGACTCAATAAGGCCCTCGATGGCCTCAAGCAGGCCCCTCGGGCGTGGTATGATATATTGAAGGAATTCCTCATGAAGAAAGGCTTCAAACCCGGTTCACTTGACCCAACTCTTTTCACCAAAACATATGATGATGAATTATTTGTGTGCCAAATATATGTCGATGATATTACCTTTGGCTGTACTAACCAACGTTACAGTGACGAATTTGCCTATATGATGAGTGAGGAATATCAAATGTCTATGATGGGAGAATTTAAATTCTTCTAAGGTCTTCAAATCCGCCAATAATGCAATGACATCTTTTTATATCAAGAAAATACCTCAAGGATGTGCTAAGGAAATTTGGCATGCAAGATTGTAGAGGCGTCAAAATCCCTATGCCCACAAATGGCCATCTAGGCACCGATGAAAATGTTAAAGACTTCGATCAAAAGGTATACAGCTTCATGATTGGCTCTTTATTGTTTCTATGTGCATCTAGGCCAAATATTATGCTTAGTGTTTGCATGTGTGCCCATTTTCAAGCTACACTGAAGGAATCACACCATAAGGCTATGAAACATATTCTTCGATTCTAGCTCAGACTCCAACACCTAGACTATGGTATCCCAAGGAGTCGGTTTTTGATCTCATTGGATATTATGACTCTAACTATGCTGGTGATCGAGTGGATTGCAAGTCAACATCAGGAAGATGCCATTTCCTTGGACGATCCTTAGTATGTTGGTCTCGGAAGAAGCAGAACTGCGTATCACTCTCTACTGCTGAAGCTGAGTACATTGCTGCTAGTTCTTTGTAACGACCCGAGACCGACGCTCCAGATGCCTTCTAATTATTTCGTTGTCGCCATGTGTTTTATTTGCTTGTTGGATTTCATCATCGCATCATGCGCATTGCATCCACACGTTTTCTCAAACTTGCATCCGTTCATAGTGCCGCTTCTCCTTTCATCTCAGTGTCCTTTTTCAGACTGACCGGGATTTTCTTCCCTCTTGTCTGGCCACATAACCGCTTGGCACAACCTACACTCTTTGCTGACTTGTCTGAAAACCTCTACCAAACCCGACCCGTACGGTCATCACCATTGGATTCGGATCATCTCCAAACATCCCTAAAATATCTCTGGTTCTTTATTGGACTCCAAGAAGCTATTTATTCTCAACCACCCGATTTTGATCAGATGACCCAAAATCTACCTCAAGCTAGCCTCTTCCTATAAATAGAACCCCAACCCTAAATTTTATCAATGTCCCATCCAGCCATCTCTGCCGCCGCCACTCCCACTGGTCGTCTCCCACCTTGGGATCCCCCAGATCCACCTTCCCCACTGGGCCAACCACCTCATCCCCTCGATCCAACCAAGCCAGCCAACCACGCCTCCTCGTGAGCGTCGGTCTGGGCCGGTGGATGAAGATCCGATGAATCCCAGTGCCTTCATGTCGCATGCGCCTGTGCTCCCATGCATCCAGGCCAGAGGCCGCAACCTCCTCATCCCGATCCATGGGCGCCTCACCGGAGTCCAGCTACCGCACCAGCAGCTCCGCATCGCCCTGCCTCGACGGCGACCTGCCAGACCAGGTCCTTTCCATGCCCCACCTCCCTTCTCCTTTCCTTTTCATCCTCCTGCCGCTACTCACTCCTGACCTCTCACTCTCTGGTTCTTTGTAACAGCAGTCGTCGCCGCCGGCCTGCTACCTCCACCGCCCGGATCCGTGCCTCCCCTTCCGCCAGGCTTCGTGTCTGCTACCGCTACCACACATCGGCACGCCGCCCTCATCCTCGCGTCGTTCCTCCGCTTCTAGTGTCGCCGGCGTGCCAAGTCCTGCTGTGGCCAGTCCCCTGTTTCTCTTCTCGAACTGCTGCTAACTGCTTCGCTTCGAATTGCCCCTGCCTCATTTTCGCCAGATTGGACCGCCACCGTCGCCCCGAGTCCATCGCCAGCCGCCGCCGTTGACTCTGCTCCGTGCCCCTGCTGCCGTTGTCGCGCCTTGCTTCGTCTAAAGCCACCGCGCCAAGCCCCTGCCTGCTTCGCCTCCTTTCTTCGAGCACCGGACGACGAGCATGGGCATCGTCCAGCCTCGCCATCTCCGGCGCCCCGCTTGGGCCTCCTCTCCAAGGCCTCAAGGCCCGATGTGAGCACCCCCCCTGCGCCCTAGGCCAGATGTCACTTTGGACCTGTTCATTGTTTTTTCTGCCAGTGAATTTAGCTATTTATCCAGGGTTTGCGGTTTTATAGAAAAACCCTCATTATTGATGCATATAATTACTCAACAACCATGCATTGCATTAAAATGATTTAAACATGTAAAATTCATAGAACTTCATCTAGTTTCATAATATGCAATTCCCATCCATGTTAGAAATGTTTAACTTGTTGTTTGAATTTAATTTGCTTAAATGACATGCTAAAATGGTTTATTTCATAACTAAATAACCGTAGCTCCGAATTAAGTAAACTTTATATGTAAATGGGGTAGAAAAATGCATAGATTAACTTGGTGCACTTTATTTTGATGTTTAACAACTTTAAAATATTATTTAGGGCAGAACAGTACAAAATTCATAAATTGCATATGAGGATTTTCCAGAATTGTTGTTTGTTCTTTTCGGCCTCATTTAAACTTGCCTAAATGTGTAGTTTACTTATGCTTCACCTCTTGCCATGTTTAGCAACATTTAGTATTGTTGGGATATGGTGTTTCGTCAGTATGCAACTTGTTGCATATTGAGCTCCACTTAATTTGTAGTATTGTTTGTAGCACTTTGCCATGCCATGAATCATTAAACCGGACATGCATCATACTTGATTGTGCATCATGCCATGTTCATGTGATGGTTGTTTTCTATGTTGTTTGCTTATTTATGATGTTGCTTCTTCTTGATAGTTGCGGTAACGTTGCGATTGTGAGGATTTGTTCGACTATGTTGGTTCGTCTACTTCATGGATTCGGTCTTCTTCCTAGCAGGATTTCCGGCAAGATGACCGTTACCCTAGATACCACTACTATCTTTGCTTTGCTAGCTATCTCGATGCTATCGCTATGTCGCGTCACCTACCACTTGTTATCAAGCCTCCCCAATTGCCATGATGCCGCCTCTAACCTTTTCCACCATCCTAGCAAACCATTGTTTGGCTATGTTACCCATGTGCTCAGCCCCTCTTATTGCATTGCTAGTTGCAGGTTGTTCCATGTTGGGACTTGGATATCATGGGATATCACAATATCTCTTATTTAATTAATGTATCTATATACTTGGTAAAGGGTGGAAGGCTCAGACTTTTGCCTAATGTTTCGCTCCACTCTTGCCGCCCTAGTTTCCGTCATACCGGTGTTATGTTCCTTGATTTTGCGTTCCTAACACGGTCGGGGTTTATGGGCCCCCCTTGACAGTTTGCTTTGAATAAAACACTCCCAGCAAGGCCCAACATTGGTTTTACCATTTTCCTAGTAACAGCTGAAACTTGCATAGGGACTTTCCGAGCCCCGAGGATAATTAATAACCAACCCAGGCCAGTGCTCCTCATGAGTGTTGGTCCAAACTAGAACAACTTGTGGCGCCACCTGGGATGGCTTGAGATGAGATACGCGCAGCTATGTAACACCCACGATGCGGCTATATCTCCAACGTGTCGGAGCACGACTTAGAGGCATAACCGCATAGTAGGCATGTCGCAAGAGGTGTAATCTTTACACATCCCATGTACAGAATAAGAAAGGGATAAAGAGTTGGCTTACAATCGCCACTTCACACAATACATAAATATCATACATTATCCAGAATACAATCAAGGTCCGACTACGGAACCAAAATAAAGAAAGACATCCCCAAATGCTAGATCCCTGATCGTCCCAACTGGGCTCCACTACTGATCACCAAGAAACAAAACAAAACGACGATCAAGATCTTCATCGAGCTCCCACTTGAGCTGAGTGTGTCACTTGCACTGGTATCATCGGCACCTGCAACTGTTTTGGAAGTATCTGTGAGTCACGGGGACTCACCAATCTCACACCCTCGCGATCAAGACTATTTAAGCTTAAAGGTAGGATAGGGTAGTGAGGTGGAGCTGCAGCAAGCACCAGCATATATGGTGGCTAACATACGCAAATGAGAGCGAGAAGAGAAGCAACTCAATGATTGTGAACTAGAAGTGATCCTGAAACTACCTACGTTCAAGCATAACACAAGAACCGTGTTCACTTCCCGGACTCTGCCAGAAAGAGACCATCACGGCTACACACGCGGGTTATCATGTTGATCTCATCACTCTAAACTAATTTGTTGGGTTATTAATTACTTTTTAATTGGGATTGAGATGGAGGTACCATTCTCAATGTTTATCAACTACCATGATAGTTCAATAAAAATATACTCCTTTGATGTAGGAAAAAATTGGCTTTTCGCAAAAACCATATAACCATAGAGCCTCCACCAGCCATATATGCATGTAGTGATAGCATTTATTATGTTCATTGCTCTATTGTGCTATATTGCCTTCATATTCCATGTGCTGACCCATTTCGGGCTGCAACATATCATGCTGCAGACTTTTCAGACGAAGAGTAAGGTGCGCTAGGTCATTGTCGTGCACTCAGCTATGCAGTTGGAGTTCATGGACTCACTTTATCTTCCAAGTCTTCCACTGTTATCTTGTTTAGATGGTCTTAAGCCATATTATTGTCATAAGTTCTCTTTTGAGACATTTGGTGTAATAAGTGTGTGATTGCACTCTGTAATAAATCCTTCAAGTACTATGTGTGTCAGCATTACCGATCCAGGGATGATACTTATGCATAGAGATTTGACCGTTTGAGGTCGGATCGCTACAATAGTTGTGCTATATTGTGTTAATTTGGTGTAGGATGGTGTGGTCTGGTTGCCCAAACGTTCGTTGTGTCAGTGTTGCTTTCCTATTATCTGACCTGGACAACGATTGTTATGCCAGCGTGTTAATTTGGTGCAGGCTACTGAAGATAAGAAGAGAAACACTGAAAACAGCAAGGCAACCCTATTGTTTCTTTATAATTAATCTAGGCTAGGTAATATGGCAATAACTCTTGATTAATCTGTTCATTTCCCCTCCTAATTTATGTTATGATGCAGTGGTCGAGACACTCTCCACTATCAATAATACAAGCCTGCCAAAATCGCAATCTGAATCTGTTCAGTTTCCTCTGTCTCGAATGCAACAGAAAAATGTAGGTTTGTGAACCAATTACTGGTAGAAGCAATGATGGAAATCATGGCGGAATCAGAGGCGCATATTCTGGCGCAACAACAACTGATCAATGTTTTCATAGATAGTGTAGCAAAGAAGGAAGAACTTGCTCACATGCTTATGGGCGTCATCTGCGCTGAGGTTGCAGACTGTGACGTTGTAGATCGTTAGGTTCTATTCATTTATTTGCACTGGCATCAATCCTTGATTGCCTAGTGGATGTAATTTCCTGTAATATATGCTAGATGTGCAATGTTTTTTCCTGTATGCCGTACCTTTGCTTAGCGCACCTCACATTCCAGCTAATTGTTCGCTAGGAAGCTAAAAAAGCAATGAAATTATTAGTTGGCATGAACAGTCATGGGCCCTATATGAAGGAAGCAGCCCACTGTCCTTAATGGGCTTCCCTAGTGGGCTCGCAGGGGCCAAAATTCTCATAGGCCTTTGATTGATCTGTTTTGGTCCTGTGCATATTTGCTCATCATAATGGGCTCAAATTACCAAATTGTGCCTACAGACATGTTTGAATTTTAGTGGGCCCATTAGGTTAATGGGTCGTTACCAGGCCGAAATTTAATGATCAGCCATGTTACCTCGCGGATCGTTAACAGGCCGACATCAAAGCGGGCAACAAGTGGGCCCATTTGATTTCACGGGCCGTTAACAGGCCGATACTAAGGTCGGGCTACATATGGCCCAACTATACTGTGGGCCTTTAGCAGGCCAAAAGAGACAGTGAGCTCACACTGTACCATGAAGAGCCTGGGCTGCTAAGAGGCTGAAAGTCAGGTTGTACTGTATATGGCCCAACTGTGTTTTGGGCCTTTAGCAGGCCAAAAGATAAACCGAGCTGGTATTGGACCATGAAGAGCATGGGCTATTAAAAGGACAAAAATCATGTCCGACTGCAAATGGCCCAACTCATTTATGGGTCGTTAACAGGCTGAAAGACACACCGGGCCCGAAATTGGCCCAACACTTAAATGGGTCGCTAAAAGGCCGAAAGATGTACATCCTGAAAAATTGGCCCACCCTTGAATGGGCCGTTAAAAGGCCGAAACCACATCAAGCCGATATTGAGCCCAAATATATAGCGGGCTGTTAATGGGCTCGAACTGATGATGGGTTGCAATGGTGTTAAATCGTTAACGGGTTGTTGACAGGCTGAATTGGCACATCGGATATGGGCCGTCGGCTTAAATGGACCTGACAGAAGTAGGCCTTATATGGGCTGGCCTGCTAATTTTTACTAGGCCGACCTTTTTCACCGGAATGGGCTACTGTTGGGCCTTGCCATGTGCCAACGTATCATAGGCGCCTCCCGTACTATGAGTGGATGACATCTGTCCCAACACTAAGTCGACATGTAGATCCTCCGACGAGTGAGAATTTTACATGTGGAAAATACCCATTGCTCGGGTCTGTTAACGGGTTATCAGATCCATACCGGAACCCGATAGCTTAACAACGACCCGTTATGGTGGATGCCACATGTCGGTTACCCTTGATGAAAGCAATTCTATGACGCACGATTTATCGCCATGGAAGTGGACACTTCCGTGATGATAATTTTGGTAATGTCATGGAACACTTCTATGACAGCACATGTATGACTATCTTGATCCTGTCATAAAATCGTCATGGATGTACATGCATGATAGAAAACATGACCTACTGTGACAAACAAGTATCATCACGGAAGTGTATTTTTTTGTAGTGTGCTACGCGCCAGCTGTCCCAAAATATCTTATCCACCTAATGGTCATATCATTGAAGGGCATTTATGTCTAATCATGTCGGGCTGCTCCCCGGCTATAAATAGTCGCCCCCTACAACCATTAGTTGATTAGCTGCTCCAAGAGAAACTGACACTTGTCATTGAGAGCATCCCATCCTCCGAGGACCTTGAGCGAAAATCATCAGCGAGGAAAAACTCAAACCCAAACACCTACAATCCAAAGTGATTGAGCATCACTGAAGAGATTGTTCATGTGTGGAACCAACGCCTATTACCTTTGAGGACTGTGCATCCTCCAGACGGTTAGGCGTCATGGTCTAGAGCTCCAAGAGGAATTGTGGATCGCCGAGTGACCAAGTCTGTGAAGGTTTGGATGTCACCTGAAGACTTACCACGAGTGATTGGGAGAGGTCTGTGTGACCTTAGATCAAGAATAATACGGTGAGGACTATGTGTCCGGGACTATGTGTCCTCAGGTTTAAATACCTAGACACTACAAACAGATGTACATCTATCACAACAGTTGGAACTGGTCTACCAAATCATTGTCTTCACCGAGCTACTAGTTCTATTTCCTCAACCCTTTCATTTCCTCATTCATGTGTTGATGAACTTGATCATTACTGTTTGAAGACTTTGACTAAAGACTTTCTCAATTTCCTCAATCCTAATTCTCCAGTCATCTTGTCTTCTGCCTGTTTATCCTGTTTACACGCTACCCGTATTATGTGCTTGTTTCATATCATCATGATGACTGTGTTACTGCCATGTTATGCTTGCACCTGAGTACTTATTCCGCTGCTTGTATTTCTTCGCTTAGCAAATTCCTCAAGTTTAATTTCCTCAGTGCCGAATTTGTAAAAATCGTCTATTAACTCCCCTCTAGTCAATATAACGCACTTTCAATTGGTATCAAAGCAAGATACTTCCTTTTTCTAAGTGATTTTGGTTTAACCACCTGGAGTTTTAGTTATGTCGACTGCAGGCATGATCAAGATCTTGGTTGGGTGTCCTACCTTCGATGGGACGGACTACCCCTACTAGAAGAATAAGATGCGCATGCATCTTGAGGCAATTGACAATGACCTCTAGTACGTGGTGGAAAATGGCGTTCCCTCCATCACTCCTTCAGTGAACGCTGCTCATGTGAAGAGATTCAAGCAACTCAACTCTCAAGCAAAAAATATCATATATGGCCATCCAAGCAAAGGACAGTACGACAGAGTGAGTGCTTTGGAGACTACAAAGCTTATCTGGGACATGTTGTCCAAGGTCAATGAAGGAGTCTTAACTCAACGTGACTCTCGAGTTGATGTTCTTTGCAATCTCTTCAACCGCTTCCAAAGACTTGATAACGAAAATGTTCAGCAAACCTTCGATCGCCTCACCGACATCTCAAATGAGCTTCAAGCACTTGGTGCCACTGATATCACCGACCATGAGGTGGTGAAGAAATTGCTGAGATCACTTGATTCCTCATTTGATAAACTGGCACTAATGATTCAAGAACGTGGAGACTACAAGTCACTAGATCCCACTGATATCGTTAAAAGGCTGAACACTCATGAATTCCATCTAGCTGAGAAGAGAGATCTCTATTGGCCAAGCTATGGAAGATCATGTGCACTAAAGGCCAAGGCAGTTTCCTCATCTGAAGGAGAAGATTCTGATAGAAGCCTTGGTGATCCTGAAGAACTAAGCCAGGAGCTAGCAATGCTTGTGAGGAAATTTCAGAAGTTTCCAAGACGTGGTCGCTTTGAAAAATCTTCAAGAAGTGATGACATGAGATCAGATTCCTCATCCCACGATTACAAGAAGAGGACTTGCCACAAATGCAAGAAACCTGGCCACTACATAACTGATTGCCCTTAGTGGGCGAAGGAATCAAAGAAGAATAAGTACAAGGATGATAGTTCAGACTACTCGAAGAAGAACAAATCTTCAAAGTCCTCATCGTCAAAATCTTCAAAGTCTTCATATCACAAGAAGAGCAGTTCCAAAAAGGCTCAGGCATTCAGGCAAGGAAATGGAATCTGAAGCTAAATCCGAGGATGATGTAGGGTAAAGCCCAACACGTCTGATCTTTCATGAAAGGAGTGGATCTCGGGAAGAACACGAGGAACACAAGGGGAAAACACAAGGGGAACATGGGGAAAACACAGGAGAAATCACTCAAACCAACAAGATTCGGTCACACATATGCTAGATTCTCAGAACAGAAAGAGATACAAGATCCACGATCAACAAGGAATGATACAAAGTGGCACGATCTTCTCCGTGAGGAGGTCTTGAGGGGTCTTCCGTTAGGGGTCTTGAATCCAAGTGGATCTTCTCTAAGGAGGCGACGGTCTCTCTCGATGGAGTAGATCCGGATGGATAGCGAGGCTCTATCTCACATATGAGATATCACAACGCTAACCCTAAAACGTAGGTAGGAGAAGAGTATATATAGTCTCGGGGGCGAAAGGGTACACGGGCCTCGGCCCAAGTCACTGTGCGCAGACAGGGCCGGAAGTTCTGGGCACCAGAGGTTCCGGGCAGGGTCCGTCCTAACCAGAGAGTTGGCACGGTCGGAGCTTGGCTGGTGTCCGGGGGCCGGAAGGGCCAGGCAGGCCGGAAATTCTGGGGACCGGAAGGTCCGATCCAGGTTCCGGGCTAGTTCTGGCCTAACTAGAGAGTTGTCGTGCCCGGGCTAGTATGGGTCATCAGAGGCCGGAAGCTCCGAGTCGGCTGGAGGTTCTAGGGCCCGGAAGTTCCGGGCTCTGGCCGGAAGTTCCGGGCTGAACAGAGAGTTGACGCATGTTCCTTCTTCTTCAGCTCTCGGCTCCATGGCTTGTGCATTGTACCTTATCACACATAGCGTTTCGGACTTAGGCAGTAGCCATGTCTCACTCGAATGTAAAGGAATCTCAAGTAGGAGTGATGTCACCTTGGATTGAATAGCATGAGATCTTGCTCTTGGCATGGGTCCACTTGGAGCTTGGATAGTCGAGGTAGTGTCCATGGGGATGTCCATAGGATGCTCCGCATCATCTCCCCCCCCCCCTTGGGAAAGATCCGACCTCAGATCGAAATCCTCATCACCATGGTATGGGGAGAGATCTTTGACGTTGAAGATGTCGCTCACGGAGTACTTGTCGCGTGGGATGTCTATCTGGTAGGCATTGTTGTTGTAGCATTGAAGCATCTTGAAGGGTCCATCAGCTCGTGGTAGAAGTTTGGACTTGCGTTCATTGGGGAAGTATTCCTTGCGAATGTGTAGCCACGCAAGATGTCCAATGTTGAATATCATGCGTTGCTTGTTGACGTTGAGCTTGGCCGCGAGGCATTGTACTTGGCGCTCGATGGTGTGCATTGTATCTTCATGCATCTTCTTGAGGTAGTTTACCCGGGCACTCACGTCCATGTTGATGCGCTCTTGTAGTGGTAGAGGAAGAAAGTCCAATGGGGACAACGGGTTGAAACCGTAGACGGACTCGAAGGGGAACTTGTCGGTAGTCGAATGTCTTGCTCGGTTGTAGACATACTCGGTGATGGGTAGACACTCCTCCCACTCCTTGATGTCCTTCTTGATCAACACGCGAAGTAGAGCGTTGAGTGTTCGGTTCGTCACCTCTGTTTGGCCGTCGCTTTGCGGATGATATGCCGAAGAGAACAATAGCTTAATTCCGAGCTTGGTGCATAAAGTCTTCCAAAAGTAACTCAAGAACTTGGTGTCGCAGTCCGAGACAATCGTCTTGGGTACTCCATGGAGATGCAATATTTCTCTACAAAAAAGATTTGCAACATGTGAAGCATCGTGTGACGCCCCCGATTTGACCGTACACTAATCATGCACGCAAACATGTACGGCTAAGATCAGGAACTCATGGGAAGATATCACAACACAACTCTAGACACAAATTAAAATAATACAAGCTTTATTTTACAAGCCAGGGGCCTCGAGGGATCAAATACATAAGCTCGAATACAAAAGAGTCAGCGGAAACAATAATATGTGAGTACAGACATAAGTTAAACAAGTTTGCCTTAAGAAGGCTAGCACAAAAGTAGCGACAATCCAAAAGGCAAGGCCTCCTGCCTGGGACCTCCTAACTACTCCTCGAAGTCGAACTCCACGCAGAATCATCCTTGGGATCCTCTGGCTCCTGGACTCCATCATATGATTGCAATAACCGGGAATAGGGGAAAAAGAAGTAGCAAAGCAACCGTGAGTACTCATCCAAAGTACTCGCAAGCAAGGATCTACGCTACATATGCATTGGTATCAATGAAATGGGTAGTATATGTGAACTGAACTGCAGAATGGCAGAATAAGAGGGCGATAGCTAGTCCTATCGAAGGCTACACTTCTGGCAGCCTCCATCTTGAAGCATATAGAAGAGAATAGATGGTAAGTTCACCAAGTATAATCGTATAGCATAATTCCTGCCTGACGATCCTCCCCTCGTCGCCCTGTGAGAGAGCGATCACCGGGTTGTATCTGGCACTTGGAAGGGTGTGTTTTATTAAGTATCTGATTCTAGTTGACATAAGGTCAAGGTACATCTCTGGGTTGTCCTTTTATTGAGGGACGCGGCTATTCGAATAGATAAACTTCCCTGCAGGGGTGCACCACATTTCCCAACACGCTCGATCCCCTTTGGCTGGACACACTTTTCCTGGGTCATGCCCGGCCTCGGAAGATCAACACGTCGCAACCCCACCTAGGCATAACAGAAAGGTCAGCATGCCAGTCTAAATCCTATGGCGCAAGGGTCTGGGCCCATCGCCCATTGCGCACCTGCACATTGCGAACGCGGCCGGCGAGCAGACCTAGCTCCCTTATACAAGAGCAGGCTTTCAAGTCCAACCCGGGGCGTGCCGCCCAGTCGCTAACATCACAAAGACTTCGGTTGATACCACGACATCGAGTGCCCACAACTGTTCCTGCGTAGTTGGTTAGTGCGTATAGGCCAATGGCCAGACCCAGATCAAATACCAACATCTCATTAAGCGTGTTAATTGAATTAACTGCGGACGCCGACCAGGGCCAGGCCCACCTCTCACCTAGGTAGTATCAACTTGCCCTGTCGATCCGCCACAAAGTAATAGTCGGGGGCCATTGGGGACCTAGGCCCACCACTACCTGGATGGAACCACCTGCCCCTTCAGCCCCCAACAACGGAATCACTTGCGGGTACTCTACGAGCCGACCCGACTTTAGTCACCACATGTATCAGGTGTAATATGTATAGAATATACCCGTGACCACCTCCCAAGTGATCATGGCCCGGTAGTATAGCATGGTAGACGGACAAGAATCTTGGGCCACTGATGAAATACTAGCATCCTATGCTAAACATTTAGGATTGCAGGTAAAGGTAACAACAGTAGTAGCGAGGACAGGCTATGCATCAGAATAGGATTAACGGAAAACAGTAACATGCTACACTACTCTAATGCAAGCAGTACAGAGAAGAGGCGATATCTGGTGATCAAGGGGGGGGGGCTTACCTGGTTGCTCTGGCAAGAAGGAGGGGTCATCTTCAATGTAGTCGAACACACGAACATCGGCACTAGTCTCGGAGTCTACCAAAAAGAAGTAACGGAGGGGGAACACAACAAATAACAGAGTAATAAAATGTAACACAAAGCAAGACACGACAATACGTTGTGCTAGGGGTAACCTAATGTAGGGATAGGTGACACCAGCGAAGGGGGGAAATATCCGAGAAGTATTCCTGGTGTTTCGCGTTTTCAGACAGAGGAACCAGAGGGGGAAAGTTGTGTCTTCGCTATGCTAGGGATGTGTGGCGGGCGAACGGGCTGCATATTCGGATTCGTCTTGTCGCTCTGAGCAACTTTCATGTATAAGTTTTTTCATCCGAATTACGGATTATTTTATAGGAATATTCAAAGATTTAAACATTTTCTGGATTTATTTCAATTAAATTAAATCAAAAGAGATATAACAGAAAGGCTGGGTGCACCCAGTGCAGTGCACTCAGCAGTGCACAAAGGCTGACCAATGGGCCCCGTTGACTGCCAAGTCAGCAGCAACGTTGACCCGGTGACTGGTCAACGGGGCCCGGGGGTCCCACACGTCAGTGTCTTAAAATTTTCTAATTTGATTTTCTTTAATCTAATCAAGGAGGACCCACATGTCATTTGCTACAGACTAGGTTAGTACTAATCTAATACTAGGCTAACCTAATACACACACGCACACACATAGAACGCATGCGCGCACGCGCGCATGGCCGCTCGACCATGGCCAACAACAGGAGCAGCTGGCGGGGAGGCGAGGCCACGTGCGGGACGAGGCCCGGCCTCGGTGCGGTGGAAGTGGCACGGACACAGTCAGGCGCCGGCGACAGCACAGGAGGAGGAGCCGGCAGAGCAACCGGCGGCAACGGCGAGGCCAAGGGAACGCGGGCGTGGGCAGGGCTCACCGGAGGTAGCGGCGGATGCGGCCGGCACGGTGGGTCGCCGGCAGCTAGGGGAGGAGCATGCTCACGGCGGGAAGCGACGAGGCACGGTGGGGCAGCGGCGGCAGTAGCAGACAACGGCAGCGGGGCGACACCGCGGCAGAAGGAGGTGAGATGGGGTGCAGTAGTAGGCGTGCATGACCGGCACAGTTGGGGATGCGGCCAGGGTGTGGCTCGGGTGCGCGGGATGGGTTCGAGTAGGTGCACGCAAGAGCATGGGTGCGGCCATGGCAAGGTCTGGCCATGGCGGACGACGGAGCTCGGTGCTTGTGGGCTTCTATGGTACGGCACGAAATCGACGGGAAAACAAAGGGGAAATCGAAGGGAGCTCACAACGGGGATGTAGGGCAAGTCAGTGTGCTCGGGGATGCACCGGGGATGGACTGGAGTAGTGGCAAACGACGATGGACGGAGACGATGTACGCGGAGATGACGAAGTTGATGGCGAGCGTATGAGACATCCCGGCTCGATTCGATGCTCGGGATAGACGGAGTCGAGGGTGGTGGTCCTCCTAGACATCTTCTCAGGTGACAGGGATGCCGGTGGCCATGATGACAACGCCGGCCATGGAGGGCGCCGTTCGGTTGTATGTTGCGAAGGAGAGAACGGCGCGAGGGAGGATAAGGGAGAGGGCTAGGGTTTGCTAGGGGGGTCGGGGCAGCCTTGTATATGCCGGCGATATGACGGATGGCTGGCACGTGGCCGATTCGCAATGTGGTCAGGCACACGGCGACCACCCAGCCCCTGGTGAGTAGTAGGAAGAAGAAGCAGGTGGGGATGGTGGGCTGGGCCATTTTATTTAAATGGGCCAAGGTGCCCAGTAGGTTTAGGTCTCTTGTTTTTCTTTTTATTTCCCTTTTTCTGTTACTGTTTATTTATTTCCTACAGTTTTATAATAATTTGAGCTAAAAAATGATTTTAGTTAAATGTGCAATTTAGCACCATAATATTAGGTAAGGTTTTGAGTTAGCACTAGTAGTGGCAAATTAGTTTGAAAAGCATTCATGTTTATTTTAATTTGGAAGTCCATATAACTACTGCTGGAGTAGTTTTTCTAAAAATGGTTAGGGGCCTTTTAATATTTTCTAAAATGTTGTTTCCTATATGACAATTAGTTAGTGAATATTTGCAGCCCAACCTACATTTTAGTTTTGTGGTTTGGAGAAATATTAATTTTGACTTTAATTTCAAATTTTGAATTTGAACTCAATTTAATAGTGGTGACATGGCCTCATTAGTATTTGATTACTGTATCTTAATTATCCGGGCGTCACACATCGTCTATCTTGTTGCAAGGAATGAAATGAGCCATCTTAGAGAATCAGTCCACAGCAACAAACACGGAATCTTTCCCATTTCTAGTTCTAGGCGAACCAAGGACAAAATCCATACTATATCTTCCCATGGGTGATATGGTATTGGAAGGAGCATATAAAGATCATGAGATTGAACTTTAGACTTAGCTTTGCAACATGTAGAGCACCGGTTGTTGAAGCGGGAGACGTCGCAGAATATCTTGGGCGAAAAATAGTTCTTGGGGAGCGTAGCGTATGTCTTGTCGCGTCCAAAGTGTCCCATTAGTCCTCCTCCATGTTATTCTTGCAAAAGTAACAAACGAAGAGAAGACTCGGGAATACATATTTTGTTAGCTCTCATAAGATAATCATCTATGATGTAATATCGCTCCCAAGATGTACGCGTCAAACATTTAGCATAAGGAATAGCAAAAGTAGGATCATGCGCATACAAGTCTTTTATGTGCTCAAAGCCAATGACATTCAATTGAAGTTTGGTACCAAGCATGCATATGCAGGAAAGAGCATCCGCTACACCATTTTCCTTACCTTTGATGTACTTGATGACATAAGGAAATGACTCAATGAATTCACTCCACTTAGCATGACGGTTGTTCAACTTAGTTTGACCCTTCAGGTACTTAAGCGTTTCATGATCAGTGTGAAGAATGAACTCATAAGGGCGGAGATAATGCTCCCAAACATGCAAGACTCTCACTAAAGTATATGGCTCTTTGTCATATATGGGATAATTGCTTGTGCTCCGGAGAGTTTTTCACTAAAGAAAGCAATTGGGCGCTTCTCTTGCATTAGCACACCTCCTATGCCATAACCACTAGCATCGCAATGAATCTCAAAAGGTTTATCAAAGTTGGGCAAAGCAAGCAAAGGAGCATGTGAAAGCAAATTCTTAAGCTCATTGAACGCGGCATCTTGAGATGGTCCCCAAACAAAGGGTGCATTCTTCTTGCTCAAAGCATGTGAAGGTATATCTATGGTGCTAAAATCCTTCACAAATCTATGGTAGAAACTGGCTAAACCAAGAAAACTTCACACTTGTTGCAAATTTGTTGGTTGGGGCCAAGTTTTAATAGCATTGATCTTAGATTCATCTACATGAACACCCTTAGAAGACACAACAAAACCCAAGAAAACAATCTTATCAACACCAAAAAGGCATTTGTCCATATTAGCATAAAGGCACTCTTTCCTAAGGGTTTGCAACACGGTTCTAAGATGGGTGACATGATCTTTAAGAGATTTGCTAAAAACAAGGATATCGTCAAAATAGACCACAACAAATACACCAATATAGGGTCGAAGAACAAAATGTATGAGTCCCATGAAAGTACCGGGTGCTTCAGATAAACCCATTGGCATAACAAGCCATCCATATATACCCAATTTGCTCTTAAATTCGGTTTTCCGTTCATCACCGTCTTGGATGCGTATTTGATAGTAGCCACTTTTAAGATCAATTTTAGAGAAAATTACGGCTCCGCCAAGCTTATCTAGCATATCATCTAGGCGTGGAATAGGGTAACAATAACGCACGTTAATAGCATTGATAGGACGGCAATCGGAACACATGCGATATGTGCCATATTCCTTGGGAACAAGGATTACCGGGATGGCCCAAGGGCTCAAGCTTTCACATACTTCTCCGTTGTTGATGAGTTGTTGTACTTGCCATTGGATCCCCTTAGTTTCCTCGGGATTGATGTGGTATCGAGGCTTGTTAGGAAGGGGTTCTCTGGGGATGAGGTTGATGCGGTGTTCGATGCCTCGTAGTGGAGGTAGCTCGTCGGGGAAGACAACTTGGAATTCCTGCAATAGAGAAGATAACACTAAAGGTAGATTGTGAGAGTTGTTAGTTTTTGGTGCCTCATCCCTGCATAAAAGGACATTGTGCATGACACTTGATGGGTTCTCATATACTTCTCTCATCTCACTTTTGGTGGCAAATAGGACTAAGTTCTTCTTGTCGCTCATCGTGGAGGCACTCAATTTGGGCTTGTGGTGCTCACTCTCTTTTTGGTGGTTCGCTCTCTCACTATTCTCTCCACAATGGGTGGCTTGCTTGTCGGCGATCACTTGGCTTGGAGAATAGGTCGTAGCACATATTCCTTTCCTTTCATTTTGAAGCTATAGTGATTTGTACGCCCATTGTGGATGACGCCTCGGTCAAATTGCCATGGCCGTCCTAGGAGGAGGTGGCAAACGGACATTAGAACGACATCACACTCCAAAGTGCCTTCGTATGCTCCGATCTTGAAAGAAACTTGCACCATATGCTCGACTTAGATAGTGCCAGAGTTGCTTAGCCATTGAACTTTGTAGGGATGTGGGTGCTTCATCTTGACCAATTGTAGTTTGGAGCATAGTTATTCACTTGCTAAGTTATGGAAAATCCCTCCATCAATGACGACCTTCACGAACCTTCCATTGATGCCGGCCTTGGTGTGGAAGTTATGTTATCTTTGGTCTTCATCTTGTTGATGTTGAAGTGTCAAGACCTTGGAAACAACGAGAGCAGGCTCGAATCTTCGTCACAATACTTGATCATTTTCGTCGTCGTTCACTTGTCCGTGCATGGCCACTTGCTCAAGGGCTTCCATTTCTCCTTCACTCATGTAGCCGTATGTACCATCGTCGTTGAAGATCATGGTGCGCTTGTTGGTACACTCAAAGGACTTGTGGCCTTGACCGCCGCATGTGAAGCATTTGAAGGAACTTGTCTTGATGGACTCATCGGTTGGAGTAGATAATGATGAAGCTTTCGGCTTGAAGTTGTTTGTAGTAGGAGGACGACTTGAGGTCGTCGAAGTTTTCTTGTAACTTGAATTGTCGCCGTTGCTTGTAGATGGCTTGGTTGAGGTAGAAGGTGCTGGAGTTGTTGAAGCTTGAGAGTTGGAGAAGCCATAGGACTTGGATGAAAACTTGGCATACTTGAAGTCATCTTGCACTCGACGTTCTGCTTTGGTAGCTTGATGCACTAGCTCGATGAGGTTTGAGTATGGTTGGAAGTCGGCAATCTTCTTGATAGGGTGATTGAGTCCATTCAAGAAACGTGCCATAGTTTGCTAATCATCTTCCATTACATTGGCTCTTATCATGGCAATCTCCATTTCGTTGTAGTATTCTTCAACGCTCTTGGTTCCTTGCTTGAGGAGTTGGAGTTTCTTGAAGAGTTCGTGGTTGTAGTAGGTTGGGACAAAACATGCTCTCATGACATCCCTCATTTGCGCCCAAGTTGTGATGGGTGGTTCACCTCTTGCCTCTCGGCTGTAACATCCCAAATCTTCAATTTGGAATGTTATACATTAGATCATCATGCATATCATATTTTATTTTGCATTTTGGTTGATTCTAGAAATTCTACGCAACTCAATGACCCACGGAGAGAGTTGGGGATTTCGTTATTTTCATATTTGAGTTCTCTCAAATTTCAAGAATAGGATCATTTGATTTTATTTATTTTATTATCAATTATTTCTATTAAAAAATATGAGAGAGGGAATAAAATGACTTTCCCAAAATAAAGAAATATTGAGGATTTAATAAAAAAATCAAATAAGATTTTATTACGGAGTTTTTCGGTGTTTTATTTGAATTTAGGAAAAATGTGTGTTTTTCAAAATTGCATTTAGGGCCCAAATAAATATTCACCTTCTGCGGCTTGATTTTAGAAGCCCGTGAAAATTTATTTCGGAATTTTTGGAGTCCGTTTAGTATTTCTTTTTATTTTTCTTCCGAGCGGAATAATTAAAATAAAAACGAACCGACTTCGGGACGTACCCGAGCGGGACACCGCCCGGGGGCAGCCTTTAAATAGCGCCACCCCGAGCCGCCCCAGCACATCAGCCCCGCCTTGATCCACGCGCGCTGCCGGAGCCGCCGCCGCCGCCGACGATCCCGCCGCCCGAGGTTCGTCGCGCCTCGTTTTCTGTGCCGAAGAAAAAAAAAGAGAAAAAAAATTCGTCGTTCGTCGTTTTTCTTTTTCTCGGATTAAATCCGTGATTTTTCTGATCGCGATTCCTGATCCGATTTTCATTTTAGTTTAACTTTTCGCTCTTTTATCGGAATCAGGCGATTCAAGCGCCTAGGGATTCGTCTCGAAACCCTCTATCCGTTTAACCAACTTAAACAAGTTTTTGTTACTGTAAAATTTGCCCTAGATCCAGATTACTAGAACGAAGTTGTTTTCTTTCGCAGTTTGATTTTCATTACTTTGTTCGATTTGATTCTTTTCGCCAACCGGAGTTCTTAAGTTGAACCTTCTAGTTACATCTCTTATTTGAGTTTTACCTATGCATTAGATGAGTACTTATTGTATGCTTGTTTGTTTGTCTATAGAATACCCGGAGTGCGCCGCCTGTTACTTCGAATCGTTAGGTTTCGCGGATCATCAGCAAGGCAAGTAACACTTTGATCATACCTTTTCTACTACCCAGTTTTATTGCATTAGATCATCGACGGCACCGACTCGGAAGCAAATAGTAGCGATGATGACTATGTTGATGAAGCTGGAGCAGATATCATGGAGTGAACGACCGTAGAATATTTCTAGTAGACCACCTCACCAGTAGTAGTAGTCCACCATGTAAATATAGTAGTCCGAGCACTTTTGCGATAGATAGATCGATTGTATGCCCTTGTTTGATTGATTGAAGTGAATTGTTTGTTTTGCCTCATGTGCATATGGGTAGTGTTTTCTCTTTAGACCCCCCTCTATTCTTATATCTCATCTCTTCTAAAACCCTTAGATGCCTCCGAGACGTGACCCCGGATTTAACTTTCCACCGGAGCTCACCCAGTTGATCCAGCAACAGAACACATTGATGCAGTTGCTAGTCCAGAATCAGAATCAGGGGAACAACAACAACAACCCACCACCACCACCACCACCTGTTGACCAATTAGCCCGTTTTCTTAGGCTGAATCCGCCGGTGTTTTCCAGTAGAACCGAGCCGGTAGTAGCAGATGATTGGCTCCGCAAGACAGCTAGGGAGTTGACCACAGCAGGATGCACAGATGCGGAGAAGGTGAAGTTTGCCGCACATCAGTTAGAAGGACCCGCAGCATCATGGTGGGAGAATTTCACAGCCACTTTCCCAGTCGACACTGTCACATGGGACCAGTTTCAGCAGGCTTTTCATACAGCACACGTTTCAGCAGGAGCTATGGCCATGAAGAAGCGTGAGTTTCGCAACTTACACCAAGGAGGAAGGACAGTTGGCCAGTATGTGGAGGAATTTAGTAAGCTAGCACGTTATGCCCCATATGACATCGCTACGGATGCAGCTAAGCAGGAGAAGTTTCTGGAAGGATTGAATGATGAGCTGAGCATGCAGTTGATGGTAGCAACCTTCAACAACTACCAGGAGTTGGTAGATCGTGCTCTTATGATTGAAGGGAAGCAGCAGCAGATTGAGAATCGCAAGAGGAAGTATGGACAAGGAAAGTATAATTCAGGAGCTCAGCAGAAGCCACGTTTTACCCCTAGACCGGGAGGACATTTTCAGCATACCCATGGAGGAGGTAGCTCGCACAATCACAATGGCACCAAGAATGGTAATGGCAATGGAGGAAGCAACGGCCAGAGCCGCACCAACCCATCAACCCCAGCCAAGGACCTAAGCCAAGTCACTTGCTTAAGTGTTCGAAGACAGGACATTATGCCAATGAATGTCCTGAATTACAAAATGTAAATAGTAATGGAAGTTCTGGGAAGAAGCCGAACCCTTTTAACAGGGGACAGGTGAACCACGTTAGCGTGGAGGAGGTTGAAGCTCAGCCCGATGCAGTAATAGGTAAGTTTTTGGTTAAGTCATTTACTGCACTCGTTCTTTTTGATACTGGTGCATCGCATTCATACATCTCAAGGGGATTTGTGGATAAGTATAACCTACCAACCCAAGCCCTTAGGTCACCCATGTTAGTAACCTCGCCCGGAGCAGAATATGTGGCTAGTCTATGGTGTGATCGGTTACCATTAAGGATTGGTAACTATGTTTTTCCCTCAGACCTAGTAGTATTGGAATCTCAAGGATTGGATGTGATATTAGGCATGGATTGGTTATCAATGTATGAAGGGAATATTGAGTGTGCTAGTAAGACAATTTTGCTTACCACCACAGAAGGGAGAAGGATCAAGTATGTATCCCGGCATGTGCCAAAGAGGACTCAAGTAAATATCCTAACAAGAGTTGTGCAGGAGGAAGTACCAGTGGTAATGGATTTCCCTGATGTATTTCCAGAAGAGTTGCCAGGCATGCCACCGGATAGAGATATTGAGTTTTTAATTGAGCTATTGCCAGGCACAGGTCCAATATCAAGGAGACCATATAGGATGCCAGCAAATGATTTGGTGGAAATTAAGAAGCAGATTAAAGAGTTACTGGATAAGGGATATATTCGCCCAAGTTCTTCGCCTTGGGGATCGCCAGTACTTCTAGTGGAGAAGAAGGATGGATCGTTAAGGATGGTTGTTGATTATCGAGGATTGAATGAAGTAACGATCAAGAACAAGTACCCGCTACCAATGATCAATGATCTATTTGATCGATTGCAAGGAGCTAAGGTATTTTCCAAGATCGATCCGCGATTAGGATACCACCAATTGAAGATTCGAGAACAGGATATTCTGAAGACAAGTTTTACCACCAGGTATGGGCTGTACGAGTATACCGTTATGTCATTTGGTCTGACTAACGCACCTGCCTATTTTATGAACATGATGAACAAAGTGTTTATGGAGTTTTTGGATAAGTTCGTCGTAGTGTTCATTGATGATATCCTCGTTTATTCGAAGAATGAAGAGGAACATAAGGAGCATTTGCGTTTGGTACTTGGAAAGCTCAGAGAACATCAATTATATGCCAAGTTCAGCAAATGTGAGTTTTGGTTGAAGGAAGTAGGATTCCTCGGACATGTTATATCTGGAGAAGGTATAGCAGTAGATCCCGCTAAAGTTGAAACCATGACCAAGTGGGAAGCCCCAACAACAGTTGGAGAGATCCGGAGTTTTCTTGGACTCGCAGGATACTACCGGAGATTTATTGAGAATTTCTCAAAGATTGCGAAGCCTATGACTGAGTTGTTAAAGAAAGATACCAAGTTCATATGGACAGAGGAGTGTGAGGCCAGTTTCCAGGAGTTGAAGAAACGTTTGGTTACCTCACCAGTGTTGATTTTGTCAGACCAGACCAAAGATTATGAGGTGTATTGCAACGCTTCACGTCGAGGACTTGGAGCAGTGCTTATGTAGGAAGGGAGAGTTGTTTCATATGCCTCAAGACAATTGAAGCCTCATGAGTTAAATTATGCCACGCATGATTTGGAGTTAGCAGCCGTAGTGCATGCATTGAAGACATGGAGACATTTCCTCATTGGAAATCATTGTGAGGTGTACACGGATCATAAGAGTTTGAAGTACATCTTCACACAAAAGGAGTTAAATCTCAGACAAAGGAGATGGTCGGAGCTTATCAAGGATTATGATATGAAATTGCATTATCACCCCGGAAAGGCTAATGTAGTAGCTGACGCATTAAGCCGTAAGAGCCATGTCAATACGTTAATGACGGGAGGAATACCAAGGGAGTTAGCCGAAAATCTTCGTGAACTAGGTTTGGAAATAGTTCCGAGAGGCTATGTAGCAGTATTGGAGATTCAGTCAACCTTGATGGATAAAATCAGGGAAGCTCGGAAAGCTGACAAAGAGATTGCCGCTATAAAGGAGAAACTGAGCAAAGGAAAAGCTAAAGGATTCCGTGAGGATGAGCACGACACCCTATGGTTTGAAGACCGTGTTTATGTGCCCAATGACCCAGAGATCAGGAAGTTGATTTTGCAAGAGGCACACGACTCATCGTATTCAATTCACCCAGGAAATACCAAGATGTATCTGGATTTGTAGGATATTTTCTGGTGGACCGGAATGAAGAAGGATATAGCGGAGTATGTAGCAGTTTGTGACATATGTTAGAGAGTAAAGGCAGAGCATCAGAAGCCAGCAGGATTGTTACAACCATTGCCGATACCCGAATGGAAGTGGGATAAGCTAGGCATGGATTTTATCACGGGATTGCCCAGGACTCGTTCAGGCTAAGACTCGATTTGGGTTGTAGTTGATTGATTGACGAAAGTAGCTCATTTCATCCCGGTAAAGACCACTTACACCAGTGCTAAGTTGGTAAAGATATACATGACCAGGATCGTATGTTTGCATGGAGTTCCAAGGAGTATTGTATCAGATAGACGAACCCAGTTTACCTCAAAGTTCTGGAAGCA
Source organism: Triticum aestivum (assembly GCF_018294505.1). Lineage (NCBI taxonomy): Eukaryota > Viridiplantae > Streptophyta > Magnoliopsida > Poales > Poaceae > Triticum > Triticum aestivum. The sequence continues at coordinate 315,243,981 of NC_057803.1, forward strand.
GTTGCACGAAACTTTGGGAACCAGGATAGAATTCAGTACAACTTTTCATCCACAGACAGATGGACAGACCGAGAGAGTCAATCAGATTTTGGAGGATGTGCTGAGAGCTTGTGCGCTAGATTACGGATCTAGTTGGGATGATAATTTGCCATATGCAGAGTTCTCTTACAACAACAGTTACCAAACCAGTTTAAAGATGGCCCCTTTCGAAGCTTTGTACGGAAGGAGGTGCAGGACACCGTTGTCATGGGACGAAGTTGGAGACCGCCAATTGTTTGGTCCTGACTTGATTAAAGAGTCTGAACAGAAGGTGAAGCTAATTCGCAATAGGATCAAGGTAGCCCAGTCCAGACAGAAGAGTTATGCGGATTCTAAACACAAGGAGACAGTTTACGAAGTCGGAGACAGAGCTTATCTTCGAGTATCTCCACTTCGGGGAACAAAGCATTTTGGAGTTAAAGGGAAGTTAGCGCCATGATTTGTAGGACCATATCGAGTTTTGGAGCGTATGGGAGAAGTGGCCTACAAGTTGGAATTGCCCGAAGGATTGTCAGGAGTACATGATGTGTTCCACGTTTCTTAGTTAAAGAAATGTCACGCGGAGATGGCTGACATACCGTTGAGAGACACAGTGCCATTGGAAACTATTCAGTTGGATAACGATTTGACGTACGAGGAGAAACCAATTAAGATCCTCGAGTTTGCCAGTCGAGTCACTCGCAATAAGGTTATCAAGTTTTGCAAATTTCAGTGGAGCAACCACACGGAGGATGAAGCCACCTGGGAGCGAGAGGAAGATTTGCTCAAGGACCACCCTCACCTATTTTCTAGCCAACCCGAATCTCAAGGGCGAGATTCATCTTAAGGGGGGTAGGTTTGTAACATCCCAAATTTTCAATTTGGAATGTTATACATTAGATCATCATGCATATCATATCATATTTTATTTTGCATTTTGGTTGATCCTAGAAATTCTACGCAACTCAATGACCCACGGAGAGAGTTGGGGATTTCGTTATTTTCATATTTGAGTTCTCTCAAATTTTGAGAATATGATCATTTGATTTTATTTATTTTATCATCAATTATTTCTATTACAAAAATATGAGAGAGGGAATAAAATGACTTTCCCAAAATAAAGAAATATTGAGGATTTAATAAAAAATCAAATAAGATTTTATTTCGGAGTTTTTCGGTGTTTTATTTGAATTTAGGAGAAATGTGCGTTTTTCAAAATTGCATTTAGGGCCCAAATAAATGTTCACCTTGTGCGGCTTGATTTTAGAAGCCCGTGAAAATTTATTTCGGAATTTTTGGAGTCCATTTAGTATTTCTTTTTATTTTTCTTCCGAGCGAAATAATTAAAATAAAAACGAACCGACTTTGGGCCGTACCCGAGCGGGACACCGCCCGGGGGCAGCCTTTAAATAGCGTCGCCCCGAGCCGCCCCAGCCCATCAGCCTTGCCTCGATCCGTGTGCGCCGCCGGAGCCACCACCGCCGACGATCCCGCCACCCGAGGTTTGTCGCGCCTCGTTTTCCGTGCCGAAGAAAAAAAAGAGAAAAAAAATAAAATCAGCATTCATCGTTTTTCTTTTTCTCGGATTAAATCCACGATTTTTCTGATCGTGATTCCTGATCCGATTTTCGTTTTAGTTTAACTTTTCGCTCGTTTATCGGAATCAGGCGATTCAAGCGCCTAGGGATTTGTCTCGAAACCCTCTATCCGTTTAACCAACTTAAACAAGTTTTTGTTACTGTAAAATTTTCCCTAGATCCAGATTACTAGAACAAAGTTGTTTTCTTTCGTAGTTTGATTTTCGTTGCTTCGTTCGATTTGATTCTTTTTGCCAACCGGAGTTCTTAAGTTGTACCTTCTGGTTAGATCTCTTATTTGAGTTTTACCTGTGCATTAGATGAGTACTTATTGTATGCTTGTTTGTTTGTCTGCGATAGAATACCCGGAGTGCGCCGCCTGTTACTTCGAATCGTTAGGTTTCGCGGATCATCAGCAAGGCAAGTAACACTTTGATCATACCTTTTCTACTACCCAGTTTTATTGCATTAGATCAATCCTCACACATTGCATGATTAGGATCTAATTAAATTGTGGGATGGGAAGTAGATGAGGTAGTACCTATTACCTGTTTATTATCAAACCTTTGGGAGTTACTTCTACGTTTGCTTATTATGCCATGCTATGCTAGTAGACGTGGATTGGGTGAGTGAAATCCATGACAGATGTGAGATTGTTAATTAATGGTTTATCTAAGGTGGCAACTTAAACACACATCTGGGTGGATTGAGGCACCTGGGTATTCCAGGACTTGCCTGTTTTCTTTTGGACCGCCACCCAGGCTCAAAGGGATCATGAGACTATTCATACTAGAAACTTCCGTGTGCAGCCACAAGCTATTATGGGCTCTAGCATAGTTGACTAAGTCGTGCGAACTCTTACAGTGGTAGACTACTAGATGTAGGGGATGTAGGTGGTACGGTCTACCCATCGTAAGGTGCTAGCGCTTCTGAAAGACTATGTCTCGGCCATCCGTCTTCTCAAACACCATGTAGTGCGAGAAACCAAACGGAGGCGATCAAGTCTTGTGGGGAAAAGTGCGCAAACCTCTGCAGAGTGTAATAAACTAATCATGGTTAGCCGTGTCCCTGGTTATGGACATCTTGAGTATCTAGTACTTGGATTTTCATGTGAATCTCAACATGTTACTCTAAATTAATTTTGTTGGGTTATGTTTAATGATGCTTAATTGGGATTGAGAATGTTATCAACCATTCTCAATGTTTAACAACCACCATGATAGTAATTAAATTTTATTCCTTTGAAGTAGGGAAAAATTGGCTTTACGCAAAACTGTAACCATAGAGCTTTCCACCAGCCAAATATGCATATAGTATAGCTGTTTCATTCCGTTACTCTTTATGTATTACCTTGCCAGCATATTCCACGTGCTGACCCGTTTTCGGGCTGCAACATTAATGTTGCAAACTTTTCAGACGACGATTAAGGAGTTTTAGGTCGTGGTTCTATACTTAGTGATGCCGTTGGAGTTGATGGACTCACTTATCTTCCAAGCCTTCCGTTGTTATCGTTATTAGATGGCCTTAAGCCATACTTAATGTAATAAGTTCTCTTTTGAGGCACTCGATGTAATAAGTGTGTGATTGCTACTCTGCTATAAATCCTCCGAGTACTGTGTGGTGTCAGCATTACTGATCCAGGGATGACACCAGAGCACAGAGATCAGACTGTTTGAGGTCTGGTCGCTACATCGGCGCTCAATGATTTAATCCCACCAAATGAGGGCGTAATCTTGGAACTCAAGGGATTCCATGGCGATATTCTTTTCTTCCTCGTAGTTGTGCAAACGGAAAATTTTGTCAACCTTCAATGCCCATGAAAGGTACTCTTCGGTATCATTGCTTCCGTTGAACTTGGGCATGGTGAACTTTAGCTTGCCGTAGCGTTGCTCTTCATTGTGTTGGGGTCGGGGATGATGATGCCCTTGTCATGGAGGATTGTCACCCTCACGTTGCTCTTGACAAAGAGGGTTTTCAACCTCATGTTGCTCTCGATGTGGAGGATTGTCAACCTCATTTTGCTCTTGGCGAACTTGGTGTTCTTGTCGAAGATCTTGTTGAGGAGCTTGGGGAACTTCACGATGCACTCGTGCTTGATATCTTCTCTCTTGAACTTCATCACGAAGTGCTTCTTCTTCTAGACATGTATTGCGGTTCCGATTGGCAACGCCACGATTTGTATATCGGAGAGCATTTAGTGCTTCAAGGGCTCGAGCTTCTCGTAGTTGTTGTTCTTGACGTTATGCCTCGGCATCTTGCTCGTCTTGGTGTTATCGTGCTCGTTCTTCCTCTTGTTGGCATAGACGTTTCTGTTCTTTTGCTTGCACGAATGTAGCTTGATTTTGGTGATGTCGATGCTCTTGCACTCGAAGTTGCTCTTGATGATCGGTGTCGTGTAGGGGATTGCGATTTGCTTGACAATCTTGACGCGCGGCTCGTCGAAGAGTGTTCGAAGTTGGAGTACTTGAGCCGAAGATGGTGTCGTCGAAGTGTCGACTAGAGCGGCTCCGTCTTGAGTAGGAGGAATTTGTAAAAGAGCGGTTGACCAACAAGGCACAAAACTCGTCCATTCTTGCGTTGCTCTCTTGCTTTTGTTCGTCGAGCTTGTTGTGAAAGTAGTCTCTTGTACGTTGCTCGGAGAGGCGTAAGTCGGTGGCGAGATGGTCGATGTGGTCGCTCATTACTTGGTGCTCTTGATGCAAAGATCATTGTGCACCAAAGAGGTGGCTCTTTGTGACATAGGAAGACATGTCGTCATCTTGCTCGATGAAGTGTGGGTTGGTAGGAGTACTTGGCCTATCCATCATTCGAAGCAAATATGTGAGTGGGAGAAAGAGAAGAACTTATACCAAATGTACCTTAACCGATGTTGAAGATGGATCAATGATTACTCAAATGTGTATCAAGGAAATAGCACAATTGGTCCCAATTCTTGTCGGTTCTCACACCTACACAAATAAAGCTTATAGTGGAGCTCAATTAGGATGGTGGCACAAAATTGATGCAATCGTTAGTGAGACTCAATAATGTTGCAAAAGATTCGCAAATTTGCAATGCGACAACTAGACCAATAGCAAGATATGGGACACGGAAACACACACAAGGATAGATAAAAGGGGTCGTGCAACCAAGGAGTGAGCCAAAATTTGGAGTCCACGAAAATGCTCTTGTTGCACAACTCTAGAGAGACGCTAGCATGATTGCTCAATAGGCGGATATGAAACTTGTGCACAATCTACTAAGTAAAATTGCAACTACGTCTATCCCAAGTATGCTATATGTATGGTATTTCTATGATATGATCCAAAATGACCGAGTATGACAATCTTAATGTAGTATGATGCTATGGTTCTTGATTAAAAGCTCTTTGCTTATCTTTTCTCTTTTGCTTAAAAGCTTGTTTGGCTCTTTCTCTTTTGAGCTCTTTCTCATGCAAAACTTCACGAACCAAGATAGCAATTGCATATTTGATGTTAACTTTGTGACACAAAAGATGATAGCAAGATAAGTACCAAGATGATATGGTAAGTATGCAATGGGAAGTATGATCACTAATGTGCACAAGTGACATTGCCGGCAATACTCAAAGGCTAGTCTAGATGGGTAAGTGACGCAAAAAAAGGAAGGGTATGGGAGGTTATCAATGCAATGGCAAGGCGTAGATAGAGATGTCATTGAAGTTACCGTCCTTGCTTACGGTCGAGAGTGTCAAAATGATGTGATTGTTGTCGATGTCGTAGTGCACAGTCTTCAGTACATTGGTGAAGATGCCGCTGCACCGTAGTTGAAGATGTCGAACTAGCGGAAGTCGTCGAAGATGCGCGAACTTTCTGTCTAGGCCGAAAGTTTCGGGCAAGACGGAAGGTCCAGGGTCCAGAGGTTTCGATCATGGGGCCGGAAGGTATAGTGAGCGGAAGGTCCGAGCGGGGCCGGAAGTTCCAGGGGTCACGATTCTGCAAGAACAGGAAGTTGGGGATCATGGATTTGGGCGGAGAACCTTCGGGAAAAACCTAAATCCGAGAGGGGAAAGAAAATTTTAGGTGGATGTAAGGGTGGGGAAGCTAGATCTATGTGCCACACACAAAATCAACGGATCAAATCCAACAAAACTTCATCACACCAACAAATCACAAAAAAATTGGGAGGGCTATTTTTGTGGGGATTTTTGAAATTGGGATGAATCAGAACAAAATTAGGCTAGAAAACAAAGAGAGAGGTTCTGAAAAATCGTGATCAATGTGGCTCATGATACCAAGATGATGTAGGGTAGAACCCTATACGTCCGATCTCTCATGAAAGGAGCGGATCCCGCGAATAACACAAGGAACACAAGGGGAAAACACAAGAGAAATCACTCAAACCAACAAGATTCGGTCACACATATGCTAGATTCTTGGAATACAAAGAGATACAAGATCCATGATCAACAAGGGACGATACAAGTGGCATGATCTTTGTCGTGAGGAGGTCTTGAGGAGTCTTCCCATTTGGGGTCTTGAATCCAAGTGGATTTTCTCCGAGGAGGCGACGGTCTCTCTCGATGGAGTAGATCCGGATGTATGAGCTAGGCTCTATCTCACATATGATCTATCACAACGCTAACCCTAAAACATAGGTAGGAGAAGAGTGTATATAGTCTCAGGAGCAAAAGGGTACACGAGCGTCGGCCCAAGTCACTTCGCGTAGGCAGGGCCGGAAGTTCCGGGCTTGGCCAGAGGTTCCAAGCAGGGTCTGGCGTAACCAAAGAGTTGGCACGGTGGGAGCTTGGCTGGTGTCTGGGGGCCGGAAGGTCCGGGCAGGCCGGAGGTTTTGGTGGCCGGAAGGTCCGGGCCAGGTTCCAGGCAGGTTCCGGGCTAACCAGAGAGTTGTCACACCCGGGCTGGTCTGGGTCGTCGGAGGCTAGAAGTTCCGGGCTCTGGCCGAAGGTTCGGGGCTGAATAGTGAGTTGATGTGTGTTCCTTCTTCTTCAGCTCTCGGCTCCATGGCTTGTGCGTTTTACCTAATCACACATAGTGTTTCGGACTTAGGAAGTAGCCATGTCTCACTAGAATGTAAAGGGAGCTCAAGTAGGAGTGATGTCACCTCGAATTGAATAGCACGAGCTCTTGATCTTGTCATGGGTCCACTTGGCGCTTGGATAGTCGAGGTAGTGTCCATGGGGATGACCATAGGATGCTCCGCATTAGAGGAAAATGAGGAATCTGAGGAGTCAGACTCTGGTGTGGCGAGCCTAGCTCTCGCTATTGCTTTCATCAGCAAGTCCATCTTCAACACTGAGGAAAATGGCTTCCCCAACACTGCTCACGACGGCGACGATGACTATGCTCCCACCTAATTCTTCATGCCAAAAGGTGCCAAGGTACTCAAATATCCCTCCTATAAATCAAGTGAGGATGAATCTGATAAAAATCTCAAACCTAGCTATTGCAAACTTGCTAAGTTTGTCGTCAAACAACTAAAAGGCTTTTCAAAAGGTTCAAAATCTGCTATACAAATACGATGACCTGTTGGGCGAGGAAATGGATCAAACTCAAACTCTAACTCAAAATCTTCAGCGACTACAGTCTAAGTTTGATAACCTTCAAAGTCATCACAACACTCTCTTAGCTGACCATGAGAAGCTTTCTTATGAATTTCTTCAAAGAAAGCAAGATCTTGAGAAGCTAAGGGTGAGTCATGAAGATCTTCAGAAGGAAAACGATTCATTGCTTGCTCAACAGACCAATTCCGCTTAGGATGAATTCATTCCACCATGTATGAACTGCATTGTATGTGAATCTGCAAATTCTTCACATGAAAGTTCCAATGCTTCTATTACTGCAAATTCTTCAACTGTCTATGTAGTCACAAATTCCTCATCTGAGGATACCACAAGTATCCTTGACAATGCAGGGTTGAAGGAATTGTATGTGACATGCATGTACAAAAGCCTCAAAGGGCAACAGGCTCTTTGTAATGTGCTTAACAAGCAGATTCTCAACAGAAACCCTAGGAAAGAGGGTATTGCCTTTGAGAGGGAACTCAATGCTGATGGGACCTACTTGAAACCTGAGCAGTATCCCAAAACCACATGGGTTGCTGCAAAAGGACCTCCCATAGATCCATCCACTTTATCTGGCTTTACATGTGAATCTTCATATTCATCTGATGAGTCATTTGACTCCAACTATAAACTGTCCAAAAATCAGAATGGTGAAGTATTTTCTACATATGTTGGAACTAAATGCAGGAATGCTCCCCCCATGAAGAAAATCTGGGTTCCCAAAAGGCGCCTTGAAAGTCTTTAGGTGAATGCCCTCATGACACCACCTGTGAAGAATAGGATCCTCGGATCTCTTCATATGGATCCAAGTCCTCATATGGACCAAATTCCTCATATGGATCAAATTCCTCACGTGGATCCAAAATCCCCATATGATCATAATCGCTAACGCTTCTGTTTTGCAGGGAAAATCTAAGAGCTATGATTATATGCATTGTTCTTCAAATCATTATGTTCATAAGTCCTCCAGGAATTTCTCTGCTTATTCATATGCTTACTCTAACCCCTCTTCTGTGAAATGAAGTGCACTGGCTTCAATGCCACAATTCTCTTATGGAGCTCAAAGAACGATGAACTCTTTGCCACCCCTCCAGATGTGGGTGGTGAAGAAAAAGAACTAACCTCTTATGCAGGGTCATGTCTCTAGACGAACTTGAACGTTTGAAGAATTTGCTGGAGACCTGAATATGCTTGAAAGGACGCAAGCTAATAATGAATAAATGAATTACTCATTTCTCATGTCCTTAAATTGCTATATTTGTTGTACTGCTTGATGAACTTCAATCTGATGAATTTGATGTCATATTGTTCACCGATGAAGTATATGAGTTCGTAAGATGCACTAATTCATCTGTATGATGAACAACCCAAAGCTACTGAGTGGGTCCTCAATAGTGGATGCACTAATCACATGACCAGTTACAAGAACTTATTGATGGACACTGCTTTATCTCCATCGCATCTGAAGCATATCACCTACGCTGACAAAGACAAAATCAAGGTATTGGGTCTAGCTAGGGTTGCGATCTCAAAGGATAAACACATGGACAAAGTCATGCTTGTTGAGTCCTTAGGATTCAACCTCATGTCTGTCTCAATGCTTTGTGATCTTGATATGGTTGTCATCTTTGGATAATATCATTGCATTGTGCTAATGGAATTTGACAATTCTAAAGTGTTCGAAGGCTTTAGGAGAGGAGACTTGTATATTGTTGATTTATCTGCAGGACCACAGCATGCCACATGTCTACTTGCAAAAGCTTCAGAAGGCTGGCTATGGCATGGACAACTAAGTCATGCTGGTATGAGGAACTTACATACTCTCGTGAAGAAGAAGCACGTCATTAGCATCGAGGGTGTGAAATTCCTCAAAGGCCATCTTTGCGGGGCTTGTGAGGCTGGAAAGATGACCAAATCCAAGCACCCCTCGAAGACTATCATGACTCCCACTCATCCTTTTGAATTTCTTCACATGGATCTCTTCGGCCCTACTCATTATGCCACACTAACAAATGCAACATCTATATACGGCTTTGTTATTGTTCATGACTATTCTCGTTACACGTGGGTGCATATCATCACTTACAAACCTAAAGTGCAGGAAGTCTTCAAACAATTTTCCTCAAGGGCCTCGATGAATTTTGGTGTGAAGATCAAGCACATCCGAAGTGACAATGGGACCGAGTTCAAGAATACTAGTCTTGATGACTATCTTGATGAACTTGGTCTTACTCACGAGTTATCTACCCCATACACTCCTCAGCAAAATGGCGTCGTGGATCGCAATAAGAGGACTCTTGTTGAGATGGCTCAAACTATGCTTGATGAATACAAGACACCTCGTCACTTCTGGCCCGAGGCAATTAACACTGCGTGCCACATCATCAACATGGTATATCTTCACAAATTCTTCAAGAAGAACTCATATGAACTCCTCACTAACAAGAAACCCAATGTGAGTTATTTCAAAGTCTTCGGTGCTAAATGCTGGATTAGAGATCCTCATCACAATTCTAAATTTGCACAGAAAGCACATGCGGGTCTTATGCTTAGCTACGGAAAGGACTCGCACACCTACAAAGTCTTCAACACCTATCACCACAAGGTTGTTGAGACTGTAGATGTGTGGTTCGATGAGACTAACGGCTCGCAAAGAGAGCACCTACCTCCTGTGGTAGATGAAATGTCACCTGAGGAATCTATCAAGTTCAAGGCTACTGAGGATGCCATACCCACTAAAGAATCTGCTGAAGAACTCATTCCAAAACATGAAGAAAATCATGCTGGTGCGTCTGAGGAAAATCGCTCTGAAGAAGATGCTGAGCCCAATTAATGTCGTAAACATGCTCATCCTCGCATTGCAAATGAAGTGTAGATCGAGAAAATCATCGACGACATCAATGCACCAGGTCCTCTCACACGCTCAAAAGCTTCACATTTGTCTAACTTGTGTGGGAACTTTGCTTTTGTCTCTATCATAGAGCCTACCAAAGTTGATGATGCATTTCTGGAGCCTGAGTGGATACAAGCGATGCAAGAGGAATTACATCAATTCGAGCTCAACAATGTCTGGGAGCTTGTCAAGCGACCAGACCCTCGCAAGCACCTTATCATCGGTACCAAATGGATCTACCGCAACAAGCAAGAAAAAAATTGCCTAGTGGTGAGGAATAACGCTCGTCTTGTAGCTCAAGGCTACACACAAGTTGAAGGAATTGATTTCGATGAAACTTTTCCACCTGTTGCTAGACTTGAGGTGTCGGGGAGGCTGATTCCACCAACACCTATGGGGACAGGGCCCCTTTCGGTTCTGTGGGGGGCGGAGGTCGCACAAAGAACGGATCGAGGCGGTACATGCGAGCGGTTTTTACCCAGCTTCGGGCCGCACGGATGCGTAAAATCCTACTGCTGCTTGCTTGTGTGTATTGAATTCTTGCTCAGGAGCGACGGACGCTGCCAGACTGAGCGTGAGAGTGTTTCTGGTGTTGAAATGAGCCGAACTGGCCGAACCAGCTGAACCCCTTCTACGTTGCGCCTGGGCCTCCTTTTATACTCTCAAGGGGTCACCGACAGGGGGCAACGTAGACAAGAAGGGTAAAAATGGAAAAGGATGCGGTAGGTGCAGCTACCGCTATTGTGGATACAGTGCACCCTACCTAACTTTGACGGTAGGGGACAAGGGCATTAAATGCCTGTCTGAGTTGCTTAAACAGTGCAAAAAGTGACCGTTAGGAGCGCCCCCGTTTGCCACGATGGCCTTCTCTTCATCTCTGCTTGCCGCCGCGCACCCCTAGCTGCACAGTCTCCTACCACGTGTGCTTGGAAGAGTCCTAGAGCAACACGTTAGCAGGTGTGCTGGAGCGCGGGCACGTAGTGGGGGTTTCCTGCGGCAAGCTCCTTGCCGCGGTCGTCGTCTTGTCGTGTTTGGGAGCTTGTCGCTCACCGGGCCTTGCCGGGACGCAGGGCGCGTCGCGGCAAGCTTCCTTGGTATGCCTTGAGTGGCCTTCCCGGCAAGCTCCTCTTGCCGGGGTCTTGTCTCTTCCCGGCAAGCTCCTCTTGCCGGGGCCTGGGTTGGCCTTCCCGGCAAGCTCCTCTTGCCGGGGCCTTGGTTTGAGTACTTTGTTCTTGAATGGTCTTCAAGGGAGCCACGGAGGGTCTTGGCGGTCACCCGGCAAGCCTTGCCGCGGGATGCTGCGACTGCCCGTGCACAAGTTCGGGGTACTAGGGTACCCCTACTCTAGTACACCGACAGGAGCCCCCGGGCCTGGGCCATACATGGTGCCGAGTGCTGTTGGGCCAGGCCCAAAACAGTGCACGGGCACGCGCGGCCTAGGTCACGCCGCATATCTCTCCGCTCCCACCGCGCACGCCCAGAACGGCACGCGTCAAACGCGGCGTCGTGGGTGACGCGGGCGGCGTGCGCGGGGCTAAGCCCCTCGAGCATGCGTCAGGCCACGATGATGGGGACGGTTCACGCCCTCCTCCCTAAACGGAGGTAGGTGTGGGGGCGTGGTGCATTTACTGGACGGGGCCGGTGCGCGGTTTTCGGGATGTCCACTCCCCGCGATCACGGGGCGGAGCGAGGCCGCCTCATCCTTCGCCTTGGTTCTGCATCTCCGCCACGCGGCTCCCATGTGCTTGGGGTCGCGGACGGTGGAAGTGGGAAACTGGGCCGTCGCGAGCAGAGGCAGCGGGATGGCCCCGACTCCCTGCTCTTCCCGTGCCTTGATTCGCTGAGCGGGGCGGCCGAGCCCCCACCTCGCTCCTTTATAAAGAGCGGGAGGGGAGCACAGGAAACCGCACTCTCTCATCTCCTCCTTTCTTCAGCTTCTGCTCCCCTTTCTCTCATTCGCCATGGAGAAAGGGAACCCAGGCCCTTCATCGGTGGCGGCGAGGGTCGCCGCCAGACAGCGCATCTCTCCCTCTTCCGCGCCCGTGGTGGCAGAGCCAGCCATAAGGGGAAGAGGGAGGGGGCGAGGTCGCGGACGAGGTCGAGGACGAGGTCGAGGCGCTCGGGGAAGAGGCGGATGGGGCGGCGCGTCAGCTTCACCTCCGTCGGCGGCTCCTCCCCCCACGGCGGTCCATATAGGGGACGACCCTTGCGAGTTCTTCGTCAGGCTGCGCCGAGCGCCTCGTCGTCGCCTCCGGCTTCCAGCTCCGTTTGCGCGCGCGATGGAGTTGGACCCGCCCGAGACACTGAGACTGCACATGAGGGGCTGTGGGATCAGCGGCACGCGAGTCCGCGTTGCATTCCCTGCTCCTAATGTGATGTATCTTGATCGAGGGTGGAAGACGTTCGCCCGCATCCACAGCTTGATGGAGGGGTTCACCCTCCATTTTAAGTTGACGGAGGGCGATCTCCTCTCCGTTAAGGTCTTCAGGTGCTTCGGCACTCGGGCGAAGTGCTGCGTGGACAGCTCCTCCGACAGCGAAGGCTCCTCCTCGAGCAAGAGTGACGAGGAGGAGAGCGACAGCGACGACGAGGGTAGCGAGCGGCGGGGTAGCGGGTCCGACTAGGCGTCGGGCGCGGCTTCGCGCGGCACCGGCGGCCCCATCATCCGTGTCGCCGGCTCCTTGAACTCCCCGGGGTCGTCTCCTTGGGCGGCTGGCGTAGGGAGGCTGCGGAAGGGGAAGAGGGCTGGCGACAAGGCCGTCAGGTCGGAGTACGAGGGCGTGGTGCCCTCGACAGCGTGCTGACGTCCTGCCGCCCCGTCTTCGAGCCCCGCTTCCGGCGCCGCCATCTCCGTCCAGCCTTCAGACGGCCCCCGGGATGTTCTCTTGGTGTCTTCTGGCACCCGTAGCTCGCCTAGGCACTCCTTTTGCCCTTTTCTCCTCCTTGACCTGCCTCCTGAAGAGAGGGACAGGAAAGGGATTACGGGCATCTTATCTTTTTAATTTGTAAGCCTTCGGGCCTTAGCTGTATCTAGAACTTGTAATCCTCTCTTTCATGTTTTTCATCCTCTATGGGCTGTACCTGAGTGGGATATTTTTTAATGAAAAGGGGATGCTTGCCGGGTTATTTGTCTCGTGAGTTGAACCCACGTCAAGGAGCAAACCCTTGGTGTCCCTCGGACAGACATTTCATCTCCCAGCAACATGCCCTGCCGCCTTCCCACGTCGCTCGACCATTCTCACGCCTTTGACGGAGGCGGGAACGAGGTGGGTGCGGTCTCCTCGTTTCATCCCTTTGCTGCCGTGACTACGACCAAACTTGGCCCCGGGAACGAGCCCCAGGGCCTAGAGTTGAGGGAGCACGGTAGTTTTTGGGAAGAAACGCGGTTTCGCATTCCCCAGTCCATAAGAGGATGCATGATGAGGGATGAAAGACTTATCTGATATTGCAGCCCCCGGCAACTCTGGTTTGCCGTGGACGATTCTTGGCACTCGCAGCCCCCAGCGATACTGGCTCGCCGGGGCCCAGGTGCCGTCTGTTTTCTTCTTCTCTTGTCGCTGCCAGTCATGTCATGGGAACACTTTATTAGAGGCGCGATGAGTTACTTTTGTAATATAACTCTATCTTAGGCAAAAAATTGATGTGTTACTTCCTTTACTCGACTCTTGGCTTTGTATGGTTCCGCCCTACGTTTTCTAGGGAAACTTGCCGGCGCAGGTACCCTTGCCGCGAGCGCCGAGTGCGGAACTTTAGCAGCCTGCTGGCGGGGTCGCTACCGACAAGCAACCTTGTCGCAACTAGTTGCAGCTCACTTAAGTTGTTGAGCGGGCTCGAAACAACGTAAGGGCGCTAGCGGCTCACTTAAGTTGCTGAGCGGACTCAAAGCAAAGTAAGGGCGCTAGCAGCTCACTTAAGTTGTTGAGCGGACTCGAAACAAAGTAAAGGCGCAACTAGCTACGAGTTGGTTCCTCCGCGCACAGGTTTTCCATACAAAGCACGGTCGTTCAAGGAAAATAACTCGAAAACTTAAAAAACTGATTGCTCAAGCTTTAGCAACTTAGCTTTTTTGTCGTCTGCTTCCCGGCAAGGAGAAACTTTCTTGAACGTTCTGGTCCACACCATTATCTTCTCCTCCCCCCCGGTAAACCTTGTGGGCGAGGGAACCTTCTTTCTTTTGAGAAAGAAACAGAGAAATAAAGTAATGATATGGAGCCTTGGGCTCGTTATTGCTTACCGGGGTCTAGTGCTGCACAAAGTGTCAGATAACATATGCGAAAAAGGATTATAGCATAAAAAACTGACAAGATGTGCGGGGCACATGAGCTTTACTGGTGCACGGGGTCTGCGCCCGGCTTTGGACAAAGGATTACATGCAACAGCGGCAGGACTTGTACAAAAGGTGGTTGCCGGAAAAGCTTCCGGCAACCGCGCCTTACGGGTAAAACTTACGAAGATGTTCAATGTTCCAGGAGTTGCTCACCGGAATGCCATCCTCGGTCTCAAGGCGGACAGCGCCGGGCCTAGTGACTCGTTTCACCCGATAAGGGCCTTCCCACTTCGGCGTCAACTTGTTGGAATTCTTGGCGGACTGAACACGCCGAAGAACAAGGTCACCTTCCTCGAAGCTCCTGGCTTTAACTTTGCGGCTATGGTAGCGACGCAAAGCTTGCTGGTAGCGAGCGGCTCGCACAGCAGCCTGGAGACGGTCTTCCTCAAGGAGCAGCGCGTTATCTTGTCGCAGCTGCTCTTGCTCGAGCTCATCATAAGCGAGCACTCGAGGTGACCCGTAAAAGAGTTCCATGGGGAGAACTGCCTCTGCTCCATAGACTAGAGCAAAGGGTGTCTGGCCAGTGGCTCGATTTGGCGTCGTCCTGATCGACCAAAGAACCACCGGCAGCTCCTCGATCCAGTTTCTTCCGCACTTGTGCAGCCTGTCGAAAGTTCTGGTCTTGAGGCCTCGCAACACTTCAGCATTTGCCCTCTCCGCTTGACCGTTGCTTCTCGGGTGAGCAACAGAAGCGAAGCAGACCTTGGCGCCAAGATCTTGGACATACTGCATGAAGGTGCGGCTCGTAAATTGTGTGCCGTTGTCGGTGATGATCCTGTTAGGAACCCCGAAACGGCAAACAATCGACCTGAAGAACTTGACTGCTGACTGTGCTGTCACCTTCCTCACTGGTTCCACTTCCGGCCACTTTGTGAACTTGTCGATTGCAACGTACAAGAACTCAAAGCCCCCGACAGCTCGGGGGAAGGGGCCGAGGATGTCGAGCCCCCAGACCGAAAATGGCCAGGATAAAGGGATCGTCTGGAGAGCTTGAGCTGGATGGTGTATCTGCTTGGAATGGAACTGGCACGCTTCACACTTGGTTACTTGTGCAGTTGCATCCTGGAGGGCTGTCGGCCAGAAGAAGCCTTGTCGAAATGCTTTGCCGACAAGCGCTCTTGCGCCAATGTGGTGACCACATATGCCTCCATGTATCTCTGCCAACAGCTGTTGTCCATCTTCCCGGCGTATGCACTTCAATTTCACAGCGTTGAGTCTTATTCTGTACAGTGTGTTGTCGACAAACTTGTACATACTTGACTGCCGGGCTACTCTTTCAGCTTCTTCTTGCTCTTTAGGAAGCTCTCCTGTCTGAAGGAAACGGACAATCTGCTGCGCCCATGCTGGAGCTTGCGGCTCGACAACAAGGACTAAAGGTGTATCTGTTGCTGCGGGAACATCCGCTTCTACGGCAAGAACCTGCGGCTCTGCCGGAGCGTGTTATTTCCCGGCAAGCTTGCCGGAGCAAAACTTGCCGGGAGCGTCTGCTTCAACGGAACAAACCAGGAGGTTCGCCGGAGCAGACTGCTCCTCAGCACTCTTGGCGTCGATCTTGGGGACCTTCTTGGCAGCGGCTTCGGGAGGCTCTGCCGGAAAGTAGTCACCAGAAACCAACTTCCTCTTCTTATTCTGTCCAGTTGATGGTGTCACGGATGGTTGAGTCAGCTTGAGCACAAAGATCCCTGGTTCCATAGGTAACTTTAGTGCAGCACACTTTGACAGGACATCAGCAATGTCATTCTGAGCTCGCGGAACGTGTTCCATTTGCAGGCCGTCAAAGTGTGCTTCTAGCTTTCTCACTTCATCAACATAAGCTTCCATCAATGGACTCTGGTAGTTCTTGTTCACTTGGCGGATGACAAGCTGCGAGTCACCCCTTACAATGAGTTTCTTGATCCCAAGGTCGGCTGCGATTCTGAGGCCGGCAAGCAAACCCTCATACTCTGCAGTATTGTTCGTTGCTTGCTCCTTGGGAAAGTGCATCTGGACTACGTACTTGAGGTGCTCTCTGGTGGGTGTGATAAGCAGCACGCCAGCACCGGCGCCTTGCAGCGAGAAGGCACCATCAAAATACATCATCCACTCTTTGCTTGTCTCCTTGACGGGGATGCTTGTTTCTGGAATTTCTTCATCTGGAGTTGGCGTCCACTCTGCTATGAACTCTGCCAATGCCCTGCTTTGGATCGTTGCAGTGCTCTCAAACTTGAGGCCAAAGCTTGACAGTTCCAATGCCCACTCGACAATCCTGCCTATTGCTTCTGGATTCTGCAGTATCCTCTTCAGTGGAAAGCGAGTGACAACTGTGATCTCGTGTGCCTGGAAGTAATGGCGCAGCTTTCTCGAGGCCATGAGAAGGCCGAAAAGCAATTTTTGCACACCAGAGTACCTCGACCTAGCCCCCTAGAGAAGGGAGCTGACAAAGTAAACTGGGCGCTGCACCATCTTCTTCTGCACCTCCTTGCACGTCTGCGCAGATTCATCTTTGTCGGGACCAGAGCTTGTCGGAGAAGCCCCCTGCTTGTCGTTGGATTCATTTGCCGCGGTTGCTGGCTCATCGTCCGCCTCTCTCTCTGCTACTAACGCAGCACTAACCACTTGATTGGTTGCCGCTAGGTACAGCAACAACTTCTCTTGTGGCTTAGGTGCGACAAGTATTGGAGTGGAGGACAGGTACCTCTTCAAGTCCTGCAGCGCGGCCTCCGCTTCCGGAGTCCATTTCATTGGACCTGCCTTTTTCAATATTTTGAAAAACGGCAGGGCGCGCTCAGCAGACTTAGAGATAATCCTGCTGAGAGCAGCCACGCAACCGGCAAGCCTTCGCACATCCTTGACGCGCTTCGGTGCTTCAATCTGCTTGATGGCCTTGATCTTGTCGGGGTTGGCTTCAATTCCCCGCTGAGACACAAAGAACCCGAGAAGCTTGCCGGAAGGGACTCCAAACACGCACTTCTCGGGATTGAGCTTGAGGTTGATCTTGCGCAGATTTGCAAAAGTTTCATCTAAATCTTGGATCAGGGTAGCCTTGTCCTTGCTCTTGACCACTATATCATCCATGTAGGCTTCCACATTTCTGTGTATCTGTGTCTCAAAAGCGACATGGACTACCCTTGCAAATGTTGAACCAGCATTCTTCAACCCAAAGGGCATCCGTATAAAACAGTATGTGCCGCAAGGGGTGATAAATGCGGTTTTTTCCTCATCTTCTGCCATGAAGATCTGATGGTATCCTGAGTATGCATCAAGAAATGAAAGCAAATCACATCCAGCTGTGGAGTCAACAATCTGGTCAATGCGCGGCAAGGGAAATGGATCTTTGGGACAAGCTTTATTGACATCAGTGAAGTCTATACAAAGCCTCCATTTCCCGTTCGCCTTGCGCACGACTACAGGATTGGCCAACCACGTGGGATGGAGCACTCCTCTGACAAGGCCTGCTGCTTCCAATTTCCTGATCTCTTCTGCAATGAACTCTTGGCGCTCCACCGCTTGCTTCCTGACTCTGTGCTTGACGGGCCGCACATGAGGATAGACGGCAAGGTGGTGCTCGATTACTTTCCTGGGAACACCGGGGATAGCAGACGGTTGCCATGCAAACACGTCGACATTCGCCCGCAGGAAAGCGATGAGCACGCTTTCCTATTTGGGGTCAAGCGTGGCACTGATGGTGAAGGTACCACCAGTGCCGTCCTTCTTGGCGGGCACCTTCTTGGTCTTGGGTGGAGCTTCCATCGTCTTCTTGCACTTGCCGGTGGAGCTCAATGGTGCGTCCTCGACGGTAGCTCAGCACTCCGAAGAGGTGCGCTTGCCGGAGTGGGCATCAGACCTCTTGCCGAACTTCGTCTTCTTCTTCCCCCCGGGAGCTTCAGCGGCAAGTATGTTGTGATCAGTTGCGGCTGCTGCTTCCCGGTAGATTTTGTCGGCGCAGATAAGGGCATCCTTCTTGTCGCCGGGGACAGAGATGACACTTATCGGGCCTGGCATCTTGAGGATGTTGTATGCATAGCGAGAGGCTGCCATAAACTTGGCGAGCGCTGGACGGCCAAGGATCCCATTGTAGGGCAATGGAAAATCGGCAACGTCAAATGTGACCCTCTCAGTTCTGAAATTCATCTCGCTGCCAAATGTGACCGGCAGCGTGATCTTTCCCTTCGGCTTGCTTCTTCCCGGGCTGATTCCTTGGAATGTGCCGGTCTCCTCGAGCTCGCTGTCAGGGATCTGGAGTTTCTGAAGGACCACGGAGGAGATCAGATTCAAGCCGGCCCCGCCGTCAACTAGCATCTTTGTGACCTGGAGGTTGCGGATAGTTGGTGAAACCAACATCGGCAAGCACCCGACCGCAGTTACGCGATCATGGTGATCCTCAATGTCGAAGATGATAGGCGTGCTGGACCATTTCAGAGGCTTGCGCGACTCTAAGGATGGCTCTGCTGCATTCACTTCCCGCATCCACTGCTTGAGTTGGCGGTGCGAAGTATGCAGAGAAGCACCACCGTCAATGCACAAGACCTATGTGGCTTTCTGAAATTCCTGCTCATCGGCCTCGTCATCATCCATGTCTTCATCGTCGTCGTCATCTTCATCCTTGTCACGGCCGCGGGGAGGTCTGTCTCCTTGCCGCTGCTTGGCCTTGCCGCGGCGTCCTCCTCGGCCGAGACGTTTCTTGCCGGATCCACCAGCACCTTCCTGGGCCTTCTCCTTGTTGCGCCGCTCGTACTCAGCTTTCTGTAGCTCAACGAGCTGCTCGACCTTCTTGCAATTCTAGAGATCGTGACCCCTGGTGCGGTGGATCTTACAATACTGCTTGCCGGAGCCGTCCTGCTTGTCGGCAGCCGCCACGGGCTGGGCCTCCTTGTCAGAGCCACCAGCTTTAGCTTCCTTGGCGCCACCTCCATTGCCGGTCTGCTCGACAGCTAGCACTTCCTTGCCCTTTTTCCTTCTGTTGTTCCGCCGCCGGCCTTTCCTTGTCGGGGCGGCATCCTCACTGTCAGATCCTCCTGCTCCTGTATCCTCTCCGGGGAGCCTCCTCCCCTCTTCAGCGCATGCACACTTGTCGGCCAGGGCATAAAGCTCACTGACGTCTCTGATCTTACACATCGCCATCTCCTCCCTCATCCTTCGGTTTCGCACGTTCTGATGGAACGCGCTAATGATCGCGGCGGGGTGGACGTCTGGGATGTTGTGCTGTACACGGCTAAATCTCTGAATGTACTTGCGCAGTGGCTCTCCTTCCTTCTGGGCGAGCAGATGAAGATCGCTTTCTTGGCCATGTGGTTTGTGGCCGCCTGTAAAGGCACCGACAAACTGATGGCACAGATCAGCCCAGGAGGATATGGAGTTGTCCGGCAAGTGCATGAGCCAGGATCTGACATTGGGCTTGAGTACCAACGGGAAGTAGTTGGCAAGGATCTTGTCGTCCCATCCCCCGGCAGCCTGCACCGCGATGGTGTAGATGCTGAGAAACTCTGACGGATGCGTCTTGCCGTCGTACTTCTCTGGTACGTCTGGTTTGAAATTCTTTGTGCTGGGCCACTGGACTTGCCGCAGCTCACGGGTGAACGCAGGACAACCTACCGCGCACGGCAGATCGCCTGGTTCCCCTGGCGCATGCATGTCAACAGAGGGCCCAGCGTGCTTGTCGGATTGACGTCATGCTTCTCTTCGGCGCTCGATGCGGGTTCGAGCGTCTTCTTGTTGTCGTTCGTGGAGAACTTGGCGCTGGTCGCGACGAGCTCGTGGGTCCGACGACGCGGTGGAGCCGCCGTCGGGGTGGACCCGGCGAGTCGGCGACTTTGGCCTTCATAGTGGAGAGTGCATGGAAGTCGCACCTCCCCCGGTCTTGTTGCCATCGGCTCGCGTCCGGCTGTCCTCCCGCAGCAGCGAGGTGCTTGGTTGCCGCGCAGTGTTGCCGTTGGCGAAGCTGATGAGGCTCTGGATAGTGGCCCTCCATTCGTCGGTCTTGTCCGCCGTTGGAGGATAATCCAGGAGTAGCTGGGCCCGCGCCAAGGCTTCCGCTGGCGTGGTGGGCGGCAGAGGTGAACGGTGTGAGAAGCGGGACATGCTCGGACTCCTAACCAAGTTAGAAGGAGCAGTGTCCCGTCCAGGCGACCGCACCTCACTGGGGCCAGCATGCTGGCGTGCATGCTGGTCTTGAACGCCACGCGAACCACCAGCTTGATCTTGGGCCAGTGGACGTATGGTGCTGCGAATGCTATGACGCTGCTGGTCCCGCCCTTCCTGAGATGGGCGCGGTGGGCGTATGGACACCGAGGTCTGCGCGGCCTTGTCCTTGGACTTGGCAGCGCTGTGGGCACCCTCGTCGATGTCCATTCTTCCGCCGGCGTCCACTCCACTGTCCGCCTGCTCCGGAGGTGGTGGAAGCGACACAGACGGGGCTGTTGCCCCCGAAGCCTTCTTCTTCGGTGGCATGTCGGTGAAGACGATGAAGATTTAGCTCGCGTGCACGCCGGATCAGGTTCGCACGATCTCGATGCACCCCTACCTGGCGCGCCAGAGATGTCGGGGAGGCTGATTCCACCAACACGTATGGGGACAGGGCCCCTTTCGGTTCGGTGGGGGGCAGAGGTCGCACAAAGAGCGGATCGAGGCGGTACACGCAAGTGGTTTTTACCCAGCTTCGGGCCGCATGGATGCGTAAAACCCTACTGCTGCTTGCTTGTGTGTATAGAATTCTTGCTCAGGAGCGACGGACGCTGCCAGACTGAGCGTGAGAGTGTTTCTGGTGTTGAAATGAGCCGAACTGGCCGAACCAGCTGAACCCCTTCTACGTTGCACCTGGGCCTCCTTTTATACTCTCAAGGGGTCACCGACAGGGGGCAACATAGACAAGAAGGGTAAAAATGGAAAAGGATGCGGTAGGTGCAGCTACCGCTACTGTGGATACAGTGCACCCTACCTAACTCTGACGGCAGGGGACAAGGGCATTAAATGCCTGTCTGAGTTGCTTAAACAGTGCAAAAAGTGACCGTTAGGAGCGCCCCCGTTTGCCACGATGGCCTTCTCTTCATCTCTGCTTGCCACCGCGCACCCCTAGCTGCACAGCCTCCTGCCACGTGTGCTTGGAAGAGTCCTAGAGCGACACGTTAGCAGGTGTGCTGGAGCGCGGACACGTAGTGGGGGTTTCCCGCGGCAAGCTCCTTACCGCGGTCGTCGTCTTGTCGTGTTTGGGAGCTTGTCGCTCACCGGGCCTTGCCGGGACGCAGGGCGCGTCGCGGCAAGCTTCCTTGGTATGCCTTGAGTGGCCTTCCCGGCAAGCTCCTCTTTGCCGGGGCCTGGGTTGGCCTTCCCGGCAAGCTCCTCTTGCCGGGGCCTTGGTTTGAGTACTTTGTTCTTGAATGGTCTTCAAGGGAGCCACGGAGGGTCTTGGCGGTCACCCGGCAAGCCTTGCCGCGGGATGCTGCGACTGCCCGTGCACAAGTTCGGGGTACTAGGGTACCCCTACTCTAGTACACCGACATGAGGCTATTCGCATATTGCTTGCTTATGCTAACCAACATAATATCTTCTTATATCAAATGGATGTGACGACGTGCATTCCTCAATGGTAAGCTTGAGGAAGAAGTATATATGTTGCTCAACCACCAGGTTTTTAAGATCCTAAGCATGCTGACAAAGTCTTCAGACTCAATAAGGCCCTCGATGGCCTCAAGCAGGCCCCTCGGGCGTGGTATGATATATTGAAGGAATTCCTCATGAAGAAAGGCTTCAAACCCGGTTCACTTGACCCAACTCTTTTCACCAAAACATAGGATGATGAATTATTTGTGTGCCAAATATATGTCGATGATATTACCTTTGGCTGTACTAACCAACATTACAGTGACGAATTTGCCTATATGATGAGTGAGGAATATCAAATGTCTATGATGGGAGAATTTAAATTCTTCTAAGGTCTTCAAATCCGCCAATAATGCAATGACATCTTTTTATATCAAGAAAATACCACAAGGATGTGCTGAGGAAATTCGGCATGCAAGATTGTAGAGGCGTCAAAATCCGTATGCCCACAAATGGCCATCTAGGCACCGATGAAAATGTTAAAGACTTCGATCAAAAGGTATACAGCTTCATGATTGGCTCTTTATTGTTTCTATGTGCATCTAGGCCATATATTATGCTTAGTGTTTGCATGTGTGCCCATTTTCAAGCTACACCGAAGGAATCACACCATAAGGCTATGAAACATATTCTTCGATTCTAGCTCAGACTCCAACACCTAGACTATGGTATCCCAAGGACTCGGTTTTTGATCTCATTGGATATTATGACTCTGACTATGCTGGTGATCGAGTGCATTGCAAGTCAACATCAGGCAGATGCCATTTCCTTGGACGATCATTAGTATGTTGGTCCCCGAAGAAGCAGAACTGTGTATCACTCTCTACTGCTGAAGCTGAGTACATTGCTGCTAGTTCTTTGTAACGACCCGAGACCGATGCTCCAGATGCCTTCTAATTATTTCGTTGTCGCCATGTGTTTTATTTGCTTGTTGGATTTCATCATCACATCATGCGCATTGCATCCGCACATTTTCTCAAACTTGCATCTGTTCGTAGTGCCGCTTCTCCTTTCATCTCAGTGTCCTTTTTCAGTCCGACCGGGATTTGCTTCCCTCTTGTCTGGCCACATAACCGCTTCGCACAACCTACACTCTTTGCTGCCTTGTCCGAAAACCTCTACCAAACCCGACCCGTACGGTCATCACCATTGGATTCGGATCATCTCCAAACATCCCTAAAATATCTCTGGTTCTTTATTTGACTCCAAGAAGCTATTTATTCTCAACCACCCAATTTTGATCAGATGACCCAAAATCTACCTCAAGCTAGCCTCTTCCTATAAATAGAACCCCAACCCTAAATTTTATCAATGTCCCATCCAGCCATCTCCGCCGCCGCCACTCCCACTGGTCGTCTCACACCTTGGGATCCCCCAGATCCACCTTCCGCACTGGGCCAACCACCTCATCCCCTCGATCCAACCAAGCCAGCCAACCACGCCTCCTCGTGAGCGTCGGTCTGGGCCGGTGGATGAAGATCCGATGAATCCCAGTGCCTTCATGTCGCATGCGCCTGTGCTCCCATGCATCCAGGCCAGAGGCCGCAACCTCCTCATCCCGATCCATGGGCGCCTCACCGGAGTGCAGCTACCGCACCAGCAGCTCCGCATCGCCCTGCCTCGACGGCGACCTGCCAGACCAGGTCCTTTCCATGCCCCACCTCCCTTCTCTTTTCCTTTTCATCCTCCTGTCGCTACTCACTCCTGACCTATAACTCTCTGGTTCTTTGTAACAACAGTCGTCGCCGCCGGCCTGCTACCTCCACCGCCCGGATCCGTGCCTCCCCTGCCGCCAGGCTTCGTGTCTGCTACCGCTACCACACGTCGGCGCGCCGCCCTCGTCCTCGCGTCGTTCCTACACTTCCAGTGTCGCCGGCGTGCCAAGTCCTGCTGTGGCCAGTCCCCTGTTTCTCTGCTCGAACTGCTGCTAACTGCTTCGCTTCGAATTGCCCCTGCCTCATTTTCGCCAGATTGGATCGCCGCCGTCGCCCCGAGTCCGTCGCCAGCCGCCGCCGTTGCCTCTGCTCCGCGCCCCTGCTACCGTTGTCGCGCCCTACTTCGTCTAAAGCCACTGCGCCAAGCCCCTGCCTGCTTCGCCTCCTTTCTTCGAGCACCGGACGACGAGCATGGGCATCGTCCAGCCTCGCCATCTCCGGCGCCCCGCTTGGGCCTCCTCTCCAAGGCCTCAAGGCCCGATGTGAGCATCCCCCCTGCGCCCTAGGCCAGATGTCACTTTCAACCTGTTTATTGTTTTTTCTGCCAGTGAATTTAGCTATTTATCCAGGGTTTGCGGTTTTATAGAAAAACCCTCATTATTGGTGCATATAATTACTCAACAACCATGCATTGCATTAAAATGATTTAAACATGTAAAATTCATAGAACTTCATATAGTTTCATAATATGCAATTCCCATCCATATTAGAAATGTTTAACTTGTTGTTTGAATTTAATTTGCTTAAATGACATGCTAAAATGGTTTATTTCATAACTAAATAACCGTAGCTCCGAATTAAGTAAACTTTATATGTAAATGGGGTAGAAAAATGCATAGATTAACTTGGTGCACTTTATTTTGATGTTTAACAACTTTAAAATATTATTTAGGGCAGAACAGTACAAAATTCATAAATTGCATATGAGGATTTTCCAGAATTGTTGTTTGTTCTTTTCGGCCTCATTTAAACTTGCCTAAATGTGTAGTTTACTTATGCTTCACCTCTTGCCATGTTTAGCAACATTTAGTATTGTTGGGATATGGTGTTTCGTCAGTATGCAACTCGTTGCATATTGAGCTCCACTTAATTTGTAGTATTATTTGTAGCACTTTGCCATGCCATGAATCATTAAACCGGACATGCATCATACTTGATTGTGCATCATGCCATGTTCATGTGATGGTTGTTTTCTATGTTGTTTGCTTATTTATGATGTTGCTTCTTCTTGATAGTTGCGGTAACGTTGCGATTGTGAGGATTTGTTCGACTATGTTGGTTCGTCTACTTCATGGATTCGGTCTTCTTCCTAGCAGGATTTCCGGCAAGATGACCGTTACCCTAGATACCACTACTATCTTTGCTTTCTAGCTATCTCGATGCTATCCCTATGTCGCGTCACCTACCACTTGTTATCAAGCCTCCCCAATTGCCATGATGCCGCCTCTAACCTTTTCCACCATCCTAGCAAACCATTGTTTGGCTATGTTACCCATGTGCTCAACCCCTCTTATTGCATTGCTAGTTGCAGGTTGTTCCATGTTGGGACTTGGATATCATGGGATATAACAATATCTCTTATTTAATTAATGTATCTATATATTGGTAAAGGGTGGAAGGCTTAGACTTTTGGCTAATGTTTTGCTCCACTCTTGCCGCCCTAGTTTCCGTCATACCGGTGTTATGTTCCTTGATTTTGCGTTCCTAACACGGTCGGGGTTTATGGGCCCCCCTTGACAGTTTGCTATGAATAAAACACTCCCAGCAAGGCCCAACATTGGTTTTACCATTTTCCTAGTAAAAGTTGAAACTTGCATAGGGACTTTCCGAGCCCCGAGGATAATTAATCAACAACCCGGGCCAGTGCTCCTCATGAGTGTTGGTCCAAACTAGAACAACTTGTGGCGCCACCTGGGACGGCTTGAGATGAGATACGCACAGCTATGTAACACCCACGATGCGGCTATATCTCCAACGTGTCGGAGCAAGACTTAGAGGCATAACCGCATAGTAGGCATGTCGCAAGAGGTGTAATCTTTACACATCCCATGTACTAAATAAGAAAGGGATAAAGAGTTGGCTTACAATCGCCACTTCACACAATACATAAATATCATACATTATCCAGAATACAATCAAGGTCCGACTACGGAACCAAAATAAAGAAAGACATCCCCAAATGCTAGATCCCCGATCGTCCCAACTGGGCTCCACTACTGATCACCAAGAAACAAAACAAAACAACGACCAAGATCTTCATCGAGCTCCCACTTGAGCTGGGTGCGTCACTTGCACTGGTATCATCGGCACCTGCAAATGTTTTGGAAGTATCTGTGAGTCACGGGGACTCACCAATCTCACACCCTCGCGATCAAGACTATTTAAGCTTAAAGGTAGGACAGGGTAGTGAGGTGGAGCTGCAGCAAGCACTAGCATATATGGTGGCTAACATACGCAAATGAGAGCGAGAAGAGAAGCAACTCAACGATTGTGAACTAGAAGTGATCCTGAAACTACCTACGTTCAAGCATAACACAAGAATCGTGTTCACTTCCTGGACTCTGCCGGAAAGAGACCATCATGGCTACACACGCGGTTGATTCATTTTAATTAAGTTAAGTGTCAAGTTTTCTACAACCCGATATTAACAAATTCCCATCTGCCCATAACCGCGGGCACGGCTTTCAAAAGTTCAAAACCCTGCAGGGGTGTCCCAACTTAGCCCATCACAAGCTCTCACGGTCAACGAAGGATATTCCTTCTCCGAGGAAGACCCGATCAGACTCGGAATCCCGGTTACAAGACATTTCGGCAATGGTAAAACAAGACCAGCAAGACCGCCCGATGCACCGACATCCCGATAGGAGCTGCACATATCTCGTTCTCAGGGCAATACGAGATGAGACATCCTACGACTAAAATCAAACCTCAAGTTCCCCCGAGGTGGCCCCGTAGTCTACTTGGTTCAGACCAATACTTAGACAAGCACTGGCCCGGGGGGTGCTAAAATAAAGATGACCCTTGAATCTGTAGAACCCAAGGGAAGGTGATAGGTTGTTAGGAAAATGTAAAACCAAGGTTGGGCCTTGCTGGAGGAGTTTTATTCAAAGCGAACTGCCAAGGGGTTCCCATAACACCCAACCGCGTAAGGAACACAAAATCAAGGAACATAACACCGGTATGACGGAAACTAGGGAGGCAAGAGTGGAAAAAAACACCAGGCATAAGGCCGAGCCTTCCACCCTTTACCAAGTATATAGGTGCATTAAAGTAAACAAGATATAATAATGATAACCCAACAATAACCATGTTCCAACAAGGAACAAACTCCATCTTCACCTGCAACTAGCAACGATATAAGAGGGGCTGAGCAAAAGCGGTAACATAGCCAAACAACGGTTTGCTACGAACGGTGGGTTAGAGGCTTGACATGGAAACATGGGGGTCATGATATAGCAAGTGGTAGGTATCGCGGCATAGAAATAGAACGAGCATCTAGCAAGCAAAGATAGAAGTGATTTCGAGGGTATGGTCATCTTGCCTCCAAAGTTCTCCTAGTTGACGAAAGCTTGATCCTCGTAAGCGTACTCAACGGGTTCCTCGTTCACGAACTCATCTCCCGGCTCTACCCAAAGCAATAACACAAACAAAAGGACCAACAATCAATCAGGGTGCAATGCGCAAGCAACATGATGCAAAACATGGAATGGCATGCGGGATGTGATATGCAATGCATATGCGTGCTTCGGAAGGGAAAGATTGAACCAGGCCTCAACTTGGCAAACCAAGTGTGCCGCTGGAAAGATGAGATGGTTTTGGTCGAAATCGATATAAAGATCACCGGAATCGGATGCACGGTTTGCAAATGGCAAGCAAAACAAGAATGGCACAATTCTGCGATTAACAGGATGATGCCAACTAGAAGGCAACAAGAAGCTAAGCTACTGCACTCCAACATAGCAACAAAGCACATGGCAGTGATCTACTCAAGATGCTTGACAAAAGATGAACACTGATCTATGGCTAAATCACAAAAGAGCAGGTTCAAACAGGCATGGCAAAAGTGCAAAAGATATCAGCTTCACAGACATGGTGAAAATATCAACATGCCAGGAGTTAACATCAGGAAGCCATGTTTAGAGCAAGCAAATGATAAGCTACAGGAACAGAACATAGCAATACAAGGCATGTCATGAATCTACTCAAAGCATAGAATAAAAGTCCCTTACTGACCATGAGTCAAAAAGGATCAGAAGATATGATGGCACCCATGTAAACATAGCAAGATTTGTTAACAGATTCAGACATAGCAGAAAACTGAGCATGACATAAACAGAATTATGAAGGCATGTTTGCGAGCTCGATTCACTCCACACAAGGTATTGCATGACAAGATAAGCATAGCATCAGCAAGAAGACATGTTCATAAGGCTAACCATGGCAAGAACAAGTTTATAGCATGCATGGATCAACTACAACATCCATGGCAAAATTGATTAACATGTAAACAATCTGTCAAGAACATTTTATAGCAAAAGTAGAGCGACATTAAGTCATGCTAGGGCACTCCATAATTGCAAACAGGGACATGGATGGATAGATCCCAACCATATGTCCAAATCATCCTTACTGAAGATACTCAAAAGAAGCATGGATCTCACTGTAGCATCATGAATACATGGCATAAAAATAACAACAGATCAATGAATTAGTGAAATTCTAAGTCTCTGAAATCAGAAATATCACGAGAGCTACTTTGCATGCTTGTGCTAGTCACCACAAAGATCACAAAAATACATGGCATACACCCGTGTAAGGATGGCATGGCATAGACCAAAACACATGTAGAGCTCATGCCCATATGCAGCACACAATAAATGTAGCAAAAATGACATGCTCATACTCTGCTAAGAATCAACACCTAACAATTTACAGCACTCTTGCATCAACGATTTGGGCATCAAGATGGACTCAAACAAGCATGTTACAATTGAACAAAATGAAGAGAACATCATGATGAACATTTTGATATCTCATGCAGACAAAACAGAGCAACGGTCATGAAGTTATGATGCGTAGAACAGAGCAATAAAATGTGAGGGAAAAAGACTTAGAGATATTTTTACCCTGTGAAACAGATCTAGGGTTTGACCGCACGGGAAACGAGGCTCGCCGGAGTTGAGGCCGGAGAAGAGGAGGGAGACGGCCGAAGCTGGAGAGGGCGAAGGAGAGGTCGCCGGAGCTGGGGCGACGGGCGCCAGACGACGAGGGCAGGAGGCGGAGGCGGGGCACCGCGTGGTGTCGCGGCTCGCCGGAGCCTGGCAGCGAGGCGGTGGCGGTGGCCGGGCGATGAGGGCAGGCGATGGGCGGTGCGGGCGAAGTGCGGCGGGAGGACACGAGCGGCGGCGCCATGCTTCGCGGTGCTAGGCGGCAGAGCGAGCGGGGCACGCGGGCGAGCAGCGGCGGTGGGATCTGGGCCCGGTTCGGCCCAGCGCGGGTTGGATCTGGGCTCGGTGGGCCCGCATGTTGGGAGGCGTTCACCGGCGGCGGGGTTGGTGATGTGGCGCCCGCGGAGTGGAGGGAAGCGGTGGCGGGGTGACGTGGCAACTCCTGGTTGGTCGGAGCGACGTGGAGGCGGACATGTCCGGTGGCGGAGGAAGAAACGTCCGGCGGCGCGTGGGGAGCGATGCTAGGGCTTCATCTGCGTGAATTTTCGGAGGGGAGCGCCTATTTATAGGTAGAAGGAGGTGGGAGTGTCCAAATGAGGTGTAGTCTTCGACCACACGATCGTGAGCGAACGGCTGAGAGGATGGAGGGGGTTTGGAAGGGTTATTGGGCCGCTTTAGAGGGGTGTTGGGATGCAACACACACGAGGCCTTTACGGTTCCCCGGTTAACCGTTGGAGTATCAAACGGACTCCAAATGGCACGAAACTTGACAGGCGGTCTACCGATGGTGTACCAAGGCCGCTTGGCAAATCTTGGTCCATTAGGAGAATGGTTAACACCCTCTCACGAAAAGAGACAAAAGGGGAAGCCGGAGGACGTAGGAGTGCCGGATTGCAAAAGGAACAATGGGGAAAATGCTCGGATGCATGAGACGAACATGTATGCAAATGCAATGCACATGATGACATGATATGAAATGCATGACATGAACAAAATGCAAAACGAAAACAAAAACCCCACCACGAAGGAATCTCACAACACCTCTCCGGAAAAAGCAAGAGTTGGAGTTACAAATATGGAAAGTTGTATCCGGGGCGTTACAACACTCCACCACTACGAGAGGATCTCGTCCGAAGATCTAGGATGGCACAAGAGGAAAAAGAAGAGGAAGATAAGAGGTAAAACTAAGTTGCTTCTTTGACAAACGAGTGAAACCAAAGAACCTTGAAAGGTTAAACCATTTTGAGAAAAGAATACAACGGAGATGATCGAAGTTGAAAATACTCCGTTAGCAAAGAGGAACAAGGAAGAACAAATTCGGACAACACTCCGGTTGAAAAGAGATGCGAGACTTGATAAGATGAAAAGAACTAGAGCAGAGGACACAACACTCCGGTTAAGTGGATAAGCACGAAAAGAACATGATCCTCACCATTCGAGATGATGAGAGAAAAGAGCAACATCACAATGCCTCCGGAAGAACTGAAAGAATGGAATGGAATGAATGGAGGGAAAACAAGATCTTGGGAGAGCACGCTTATAACAAATGCTAGAATGGAGTTGTTAGATTATCAACAATGAAAGGATAAGCTTGATATGGGTTTATAGAAGACATCTCAAAATTATGAGGTGACCACCTGCCACTCACAGAAAAGATTCGATTGGGGGCTAGAAAAAAAATTAGAAAGCTTCTTCCACCGAGGTGATAAGAAAACTTGGTTCATAGGTAGACATTACCAAGAGCAACATTCCCAATGGACGACTTTAGGTGAAATATGGCACAAGATAATCTCCATAAAGGTATCTTGAAGAACAATTGAAGAATGAAAAGAATCCTTGACGAACCACCATGTAGAGCCTCCATTAAGAACTCCGGCAATAAAAGAATGATAAAAAGAAGAGAAATTGAGAAGAACTGCGGGAGAAGCCTTGCAATGATTAGATGGAGCTTTGCAATGAAATAACCGAGAAAACTTGGCACTCCGGGAGGAAAGAAAAGATGAAACAATAAAACCGATAATTTGATGAGCCTCCGGAATAAGGAATTGAATTTACTCGATGAAACAAGAATAAGAATTACATTATGCTTATCCTTCAGCAATTTCGATTGGTGACACACACGGATTTGGCATACTACTTATTCTCGTAGAAAGGATTAATATAGATATAGCGCAAACTTGGGAAGGTCTTCTGTGAACCACCGGTAGGACTGAAACAACGGATAAATTAATATGATAAGAAGGAAGAGAAATCTTGAACGAACCACTGTAAGAATTGAAAATGAACGAAGAAAAGATAAAGAAACACCGGGAATAATTATAAAAAGAACGAATAGATCACGAGCTGATTAGAGAATACTTGAGCGAAGGACCGGTAAGATTTGGAGAATGAGAGCTGAAGCTGAGAATGAATAAACCCAAAATGATGGTCTTCGGAGAATCAAACTGAAAAGACTCTTGAAATGCTCCGGATGGTTGAAAAGAATTCTCACAATCGAAAACAATTATGAGAGGATGGCAACAAGCTAGAATAACAGATCTTTGAGAGAAACAGACAAGATTTGGAGGAAAAACTCTTCTTCGGTCTTCAAATCCGAGAATGACAACGAGAAATACCACCATGAATTGTTGAGATACTCCGGGATGACGAATAGAAAGGTTAAGCCAACGGTGAACAGAATTTGACAGATCTTGGGGAAATACATATGGCTGATGATAAATCATTCTTACGTCAAACTTGAAGAA
The DNA here is from genome assembly GCF_018294505.1 of Triticum aestivum. Classification (NCBI taxonomy): domain Eukaryota; kingdom Viridiplantae; phylum Streptophyta; class Magnoliopsida; order Poales; family Poaceae; genus Triticum; species Triticum aestivum. The sequence continues at coordinate 315,275,540 of NC_057803.1, forward strand.
GAATTTGGGAGTAACTCCGGAACAAGAAGAGTTAGGTAAGATCCTGGGAAAGGACCTATGGGTTAGGGCGCACTCAAAAGATACACCATTGAAGAGATTGCTTGAAAAGAGAGATTGCACCAGTTGAATTAAATGGCTTGAATGAGATGACAATCTCGAAATAGCTTGAACGGATTGATAATGGAGACGCAAATCTACTGAGATATCTTCAGCACTCCGGAACAATGAATAGCAAGCGGGGAATTATTATGAGGTGCACCGGCATGAGAAAACGTTTGAACCCAGGGAAGGATATGATCGACAAAGCTTGACTTAAATCCACCGGAGAAGAAAAAGTAACCAAGAATGGTTAACTTGAAGCTTCCTTAGTATCTTCCTGAGAATCACTGGATAAGAACATTGACGGAAAAGAATGGAGAGACTTCCCAACAATAAAAGGGTACTTGGATAAGAAATCAGAGTCCTTGAAGGAAAAGGGTGGGAGGGTGGGAAAACAACACAACTTGGGACGGATGAACAAACAAAGTTTAGAAGACTGAGATTGGGTCTTGCAGATGATGAAAAAGATCGGATCCACTTGAAAATAAGCACACCAGTTGAAAAAGGATTGACATGACAATCTGGATGATCAAGAAGGATTAGTACTCCCATAGGAATATGAGAACACCACTTAGAAAAGGTATGGAATCAACACTTGACTTCGAAGCAACTCGAATACCAAAAACCAAAACAAAACAAAGGATTGGCTTGCAAAATAAGCCGGAACAAACATACGATAGATCCCATATCGTATCATGTGTCTGTTGGAAAGAAATCCTACGTGATACTTGAATTCCCAGTTATAAACTCCCGAAACTTTCTGGTTATGCAATCAGGTGTTGGGGATATAGGGGAAGCATAATATCTTACCCAAACTAATAAATCCTACATCCAGCTGTATCCGTCCTTCAACACATAACCAAGAAACCTTCGGAAATCATTTACCTCAACCTTCAAAAAGCATCTGTTATACGAGTTATGGCAATACTCCTGAACTCCCGCCCTAGTACTGGGTGGTGTCGAGGTTATCTCACCAAGAACTGCATAAAAGAGATTTTCGATGTCGACGAACTCAGGTATTCCAGAACTGCAACGATAAAATTGTGATTACAACACCTCGGAGCTCAACTCCCCGGTACACTGCCACAACCCCTAAATGTCAGGAGGCACCAAGAACAATGTTCTCGTCACAAAACCATCGAAACGATTCCAAGATACCCGCGTGATCCTAAATTTTTTTTCATGAAATTTGAGAAGAGAAGAGTCAAAACTCTACGTCAGGAGGCCTCACCAGAGCGACGAAGGGACTGAGGTGTAAAAATAATCCTACTCTCCGATATATATAATCCTATAAGACTCAAAACATTTTGTTCTAGACTCAACAACGTCAGCAATTCGATCAAGCAGGGGGCTGCTAAGTCGGGGAAGGCTCTGATTACCAACTTGTTACACCCATGATGCGTCTATATCTCCCATGTGTCGGAGCACGACTTAGAGGCATAACCGCATAATAGGCATGTCTCAAGCAGGGTAATCTTTACACATCCCATGTATTGAATAAGAAAGGGATAAAGAGTTGGCTTACAATCGCCACTTCACACAATACGTAAATATCATACATTATCCAGAATACAATCAAGGTCTGACTACGAAACCAAAATAAAGAAAGACAACCCCAAATGCTAGATCCCCGATCGTCCCAACTGGGCTCCACTACTAATCAATAAGAAACGAAACAAAACGACGATCAAGATCTTCATCGAGCTCCCACTTGAGTTGGGTTGTGTCACTGGCACTGGTATCATCGGCACGTGCAACTGTTTTGGAAGTATCTATGAGTCATGGGGACTCACCAATCTCACACCCTCGCGATCAAGACTATTTAAGCTTAAAGGTAGGACATGGTAGTGAGGTGGAGCTGCAGCAAGCGCTAGCATATATGGTGGCTAACATACGCAAATGAGAGCGAGAAGAGAAGCAACTCAACGATCGTGAACTAGAAGTGATCAAGAAGTGATCCTGAAACTACCTATGTTCAAGCATAAAAAAAGAACCGTGCTCACTTCCTGGACTCCGCCTGAAAGAGACATCACGGCTACACACGCGGTTGATTCATTTTAATTAAGTTAAGTGTCAAGTTTTCTACAACCAGATATTAACAAATTCGCATCTGCCCATATCCGCGGGCATGGCTTTCAAAAGTTCAAAACCCTGTAGGGGTGTCCCAACTTAGCCCATCACAAGCTCTCATGGTCAACGAAGGATATTCCTTCTCCCAGGAAGACCCGATTAGACTCCGAATCCCGGTTACAAGACATTTCGGCAATGGTAAAACAAGACCGCTCGATGCGCCGACATCCCGATAGGAGCTGCACATATCTTGTTCTCAGGGCAACCGGATGAGACATCCTACGAGTAAAACCAAACATCAAGTTCCCCCGAGGTGGCCCCGCAGTCTACTCGGTTCGGACCAACACTTAGACAAGCACTGGCCCGGGGGGGCTAAAATAAAGATGACCCTTGAGTCTGCAGAACCCAAGGGAAGGTGATAGGTTGTTAGGCAAATGTAAAACCAAGGTTGGGCCTTGCTAGAGGAGTTTTATTGAAAGCAAACTGTCAAGGGGTTCCCATAACACCCAACCGCGTAAGGAACGCAAAATCAAGGAACATAACAAGGGTATGACGGAAACTAGGGCGGCAAGATTGGAACAAAACACCAGGCATAAGGCCGAGCCTTCCACCCTTTACCAAGTATGTAGGTGCATTAAAGTGAACAAGATATAATAATGATAACCCAACAATAACCATGTTCCAACAAGGAACAAACTCCATCTTCACCTGCAACTAGCAACGCTATAAGAGGGGCTGAGAAAAAGCGGAAAAATAGCCAAACAACGGTTTGCTAGGAAATGTGGGTTAGAGGCTTGACATGGCAACATGGGAGGTATGATATATCAAGTTGTAGGTATCGCGACATAGCAATAGAACGAGCATGTGGCAAGCAAAGATAGAAGTGATCTCGAGGGTATGGTCATCTTGCCTGCAAAGTTCTCCGAGTTGACGAAAGCTTGATCCTCGTAAGCGTACTCAACGGGTTCCACGTTCACGAAATCATCTCCTGGATCTACCCAAAGCAAGAACACAAACAAAAGGACCAACAATCAATCACGATGCAATGCGCAAGCAACATGATGCAAAACATGGCATGCCCTGCGGGATGTGATATGCAATGCATATGCGTGCTTTGGAAGGGAAAGATTCAACCAGTCCCCAACTTGGCAAACCAGGTGTGCCGTTGGAAAGATGAGATGATTTCGGTCGAAATCGATATAAAGATCACCGGAATCGGATGCACGGTTTGCAAATGGCAAGCAAAACAAGAATGGCACAATTCTGCGATTAACAGCATGATGCCAACTAGAATGCAACAAGAAACTAAGCTACTGCACTCCAACATAGCAACAAAGCACATGTCAGCGATCTACTCAAGATGCTTGACAAAAGATGAACACCGAGCTATGGCTAAATCACACAAGAACAGGTTCAAACAAGCATGGCAAAAGTGCAAAAGATATTAGTTTGACAGACTTGGTGAAAATATCAACATGCCAGGAATTAACATCAGGAAGCCATGTTTAGAGCAAGCAAACAACAAGCTACAGGAACAAAACATAGAAATATAAGGCATGGAATGAATTTACTCAAAGCATAGAACAAAAGTCCCTTACTGGCCATGAGTCAAAAAGGATCAGAAGATATGATGGCACCCATGTAAACATAGCAAGATTCGTTAACAGATTCAGACTTAGCAGAAAACTGAGCATGGCATAAACCGAATGATGAAGGCATGTTTGCGAGCTCGATTCACTCCACACAAGGCATTGCATGACAAGATAAGCATAGCATCAACAAGAAGACATGTTTGTAAGGCTAACCATGGCAAGAACAAGTTTATAGCATGCATGGATCAACTACAACATCCATGGCAAAATTGATTAACATGTAAACAATCTGCCCGGAACATTTTATAGCAAAAGTAGAGCAATATTAAGTCATGCTAGGGCACTCCATAATTGCAAATATGGACATGGATGGATAGAGCCCAACCATATGTCCAAATCATCCTTACTGAAGATACTCAAAAGAAGCATGGATCTCACTGTAGCATCATGAATACATGGCATAAAAATAACAGCAGAGCAATGACTTAGTGAAATTCTAAGTCTCCGAAATCAGTAATATCACGAGATCTACTTTGCATGCTTGTGCTAGTCACCACAAAGATCACAAAAATACATGGCATACACCCCTGTAAATATGGCATGGCATAGACCAAAACACATGTAGAGCTCATGCCTGTATGCAGCACACAATAAATGTAGCAAAAATGACAAATGCTCATACTCTGCTAAGAATCAACACCTAACAATTTATAGCATTCTTGCATCAACGATTTAGGCATCAAGATGGACTCAAACAAGCATGTTACAATGAAACAAAATGAAGAGCACATCATGATGAACATTTTGATATCTCATGCAGACAAAACAGAGCAACGGCCATGAAGTTATGATGCATAGAACAGTGCAATAAAATGTGAGGGAAAAATACTTAGAGTTATTTTTACCTCGCGAAACAGATCTAGGGTTTGACCGCACGGGAAACAAGGCTTGTCGGAGTTGAGGCCGGAGAAGAGGAGGGAGACAGATGGAGCTGGAGAGGGCGAAGGAGAGGTCGCGGAGTTGGGGCGGCGGGCGCCGGACGACGAGGGAAGGAGGCGGAGGCGGGGCACCGCGTGGTGGCGCGGCTCGCC